>NC_133619.1:153156882-153456882 GCF_048593235.1 Sminthopsis crassicaudata
TGATCCTTAAGGCTACACAACAGCAAAGGAACAACACAGGATCTTTGCCTAAGTTTTTAAAATTCCATTAATTTCTGTCCTTCTCTAGAACAGATTTGGATAAATTGATCTATTCCTTATCAAGGCAGAACTATAACTGGTTCTCTTACTATTGATTTCTTTCTCTTATCATGAAAAGAAATAAGCCACATTTACTTAATTTTTCAAGGTTCACAAAGTTGATTCATAAAAATTCTCCATCAGAATATAGCACAAGTATTTTTATCCCCATATTAAAGATGGAAATTCTGAGGCTTGAGAAGTTAGCTTGTACAAATTTATATGAAATCTCTAGTTTAATCTTGACTTGATTTAAAACTTGTAGTAACTCAATTATTATTGCTAATGTCTCATTATAGTACTATAGGACATGGGCCTTGGACTGCCAATTAAGAGAGCATTTGAGTTAACAGATTGCCAGGAGGGAAAAATATACTCAGAAATCTAGCTTTTAATGTTCATAAACTTCCTTCCCCAACCAAAATCTTTTCCCAATATCTCATTGTTGCATGTAGATGATTCTGTGCTCTCGAAGGCTATACCATGACAGTATGCAAATTCTAGAAGGCCCTATCAAGTGGAAAAATTTTCAGATATGAGAGGGAAATGGCCTATATGTTTCTTGTTTGAAGACAATCAATCAGCATTTATTAAGGTGCTGTGGATGAATGAAGTTCCTGCCTTCAATGAGAACTAACTTCTTTATCATTTCTTTCTACCCAAAATTGCTTCTGTTCATAAAAACATGGGAGAGGGGGAATTAGGAATTAGGAAGGTGCAAGTTCAAATTTTGCTCCAGACCCATTAGCTATGTGATGCTGAGCAAATCACTTAATCATTGCTTGCCTCAGTTTCCTTATCTGTAAAATAAGAATAAGAACAGCAACTACTTCTCAGAGTTGTCAGGACCAAATGAGATATTTGTAAAGTGCTTTATAAATCTTAAAAGATTATATATGTTATTGTTATTCTTAAGTATATTTTATTATATCCTAATTCTTTTGAAAACAGCTATCTGTGTACTAAAATGCTATGACTTTTATGATTCTAGAATCTTCATAAAAACTGGACCATTCATGGGATATGTTTGTCTTTTTAAGATAAGGGTTGGGATTGGGGAGAGGGGATTGAAGATCTTTATAACTGAGATTTTGTAAGTCCATGATAGAATTAGGAGCTGTCAATTTACTAAAAGACAATATTTGCTAACTCTAATTAATGGCAGAGTTTTCTAGGATCAAATTTTTTTTAGCTGAAATAAGTCCTAGAGGTCATATATCCAATTTCTTCATTTTACAAATTAAAAGTGACTCCTGAAAAAGTAAAGGGACTGGCCAGGTCACACAATAAGTTCTTGAGGCAAGTTCAGAACTTCAGTTTTTGTAATTCTGGGATCCAATTGTTTGAATTTCTTTCTCTTATTTTCTATAATACTTATTTGACAATTAGTCACATATTAACCTATGATATCTTTTGTATTGTTAACTTTTTTATATACAAGAAGATTATAATTAGCCTTCTCTTGTTGATGACTTAGGCAGAGAAATTTTCCTAAAGCCAGAGATTGATATACACGATCCCTCAAAGTTTCTCAAGAATCCTTTTTTTGGGCTTTTTTAAAAGTATCAAATAATTCCTATAGTTCATAATCTTATATCTGTGACCATAATCATATGGGAGAGCCAGAAGCTGCTAGGGCAGTTAAATGTAGTGGAAAGAAGGCTGAATTTAGAGGTTCAGAACTTTAGTTCAAATTCTGTTTCAATTATTACCTACGTGACTCCAATCAAGTTATTTGACCTCTTCAGTTTACTTTCCTCATCTATAAAATAAGGGGTTAGATGACCTCAGAGATCTCTACCTCTAAATCAATGATCTGGTGGTCCTATTAACTTTGTTAACTGATTACCAATAACTTTTAAGAACTCAGCAGACTCCACGAGTGGGGTAAGTGGTGGGTGAGATGTCATTCCACTACCATATGTTCAGTGGCTTCCCTTAGCCAAACTTAGCCCAATGAAGCTTTTACCTGCATCTTGCATGGGAGGATACAGATTTAATTTGGGTGCCTGGTTTATAGAAACTGTTTAGCGTGCGTGCATCTGTTATGCTGGATCACACCTGGTGTCTACATAAACAAGGCTTTGGCAAGGATTTCTACCTCTGGGATGGAGGCCTGAGAATTTCAAGCTGAAAACATGGCAGTGTTGCAAAGATGCTTCAAATAGCCTGTCTCACCAGTGTAGTAAATGAACCTGCTTGTTCTCATGTTAAATGCTTCATGAAGATCTTACTGGAAGCAAAAGAGTAAGGAATCCCTAAATAGCTCAGCATCCAGCACGCCACAAATAATAATGCTGGGAAAGTGTAAATGGGAAGCACTTCAAGGAGAAAAAGGTGCAAAATAGAATGAAAATCAAGCCCTCGTGCCAGCCATTGCCTCCTATTTTGTTAGCATCTTCCCAGGGAAATTGCTTAATTATAAAATATGATTGACATCCCTGGTGTCAGTAAGCTAAGTACATCACGTGACTTTTGTTCCAAGGGTCTTCATTTCTTAATCTAAGTTGCACATCATTTCTATAAATTATAAGATGTCAGGTATTTCTTGTTATTGGAAACAAATAAAAGATAACTTTACACAACATAACTTGATCCTTGGAAAGAAGGTATCTAGAGCTACAGCTCTACCATAGCTTCAGCATTTTATCAGAGCTTGTGAAAAAACCCATAAAATATATTTCCTGGAATCAGTCTTCTTTTCTGTTTCTGAGTTCTCATTCTTATCCCCTATTCTTTTTTTCACAATTCTTTCCTTCTCTTCTTTTTTTTTTTCTTTTTTCTTTTTGGTTTCAGTAAAAGATGATGCAAATGAATGAAACAACAAAGACTTCCTCTTTAATAACTAACCACCTAAATTCGTTAGATTAATAATTAATTAGATTTTATGTAGTTAGATGTAATAAGTAACCAATAATATCCAAGCAATTGAATGTTTTTGAGCAATTAGAAAAAAAAAGAGTGAAATATGTAGAAATAATAAAGTGGGATTGAAGGGAGGAAGTTTCTCCCTCTTAATTTAAAAAAAAAGTTGCATTAAAATTGTTTGTAAAAATCATTTTATGTCCCTGCAAGAAATATTTCTTTGCTTTATATTAGATAGATAAGGCTAAATAGCTCACTGCTCCATTCCTCCAGTGCACTAGTTCATTCATAGCATCCATGATGATTAATTAACACTAATGAATCCTGGTTTGTGGTGTTAATCTGCCACCCAGCATAAAGCCTCCTCAGGAAGATGAAAAAAGTCAAAGACTGCACCTTGCAGCCAGTTTAAATTAGTGTTAGCTTGATTTGTTTTAATTGAAAGACTGTTTGTACCTTCATCCTAGATGTTTATATTTCTATCTGTAAACTTTTATAATCTCATGCTTGCGGAGATGAGAGTCTTTGTGTCAGCAGTTTACTGAAAATGCTGTTGAAGCAGTTGGCACCCAGACAGACATATTTCAATCAAAATCTATACAGCCTCATTAAGAAGCACTGGTCGTGGACTGGGGAATAAAAAAATGTGGTATATAAAATGGAATATTACTGTGCTATCAGAAATAAAGACTATGAGGAATTCATAGGAACAGGAGAATTAAGCAGAAACAAAAAATAAGATATACAATAATGTAAATGGAGAAAAAACACTGAAATAGAGCACAATACTGAATAATTGTAATAATTTATCTTGGCCTAGTGAGAAGAAAAGAATGACTAAATCTCTTCTTTTGGTAGAAAGGTATGGGGGAGAGTGGAATATGGGTAACTGATTTGTCACTGTACTGGTTGGTTTTACTTAAATATTTCCCTATTTATATTTTGTGGGGTTTTTTTTTGTTACTACAAGAAAGAGTTCATAGAAGTTAGAGCATATCTAAAAGTGGAAATAACAGTGTTTCAATATAATGTGGCAGGTCTAGATTCCTAGAAAAGGACAACCAGCAAGCTGTTACATGAAGGAATATATTCTCACTAGTTTAATTCTTGAGTCCCCACTAGTATACTTCCATTTACACAAACCAGTTATTCCTATTTAGATAAACCAGTTGCTTACAATGGTGATACTTATAAATCTTAAACATCACTATTTATTAACAATAAGATAAAAGAAATAAAAATATCATTTGTATTCACATTAAATCAAAGGCAAGAATAGTAAATATATTTAAATCTACATATAAAACAGTATAATCATGACCTATGTGCTCAGTATCTGTGGAGAAAAGTAAACCTTCTTTTTATAGAAATCTACCAGAGAAACACATGTAGAACAACAACCCATGTATTTTGAGATAACTCAGAACCTGGGACTTTAAACTTTGATGTTATTGTTGCATTCAGGGACATATACCACTCCCCTCCCACAAAAATACTTTTTTTCCTAATTGCTTGTCTGATGATCTATACCACTGTCTAAGTGAAAAATCCTCTTCTGTTCTTTCATCAATGAAGCAACATTCCTTATTTTATCCTTCAGTTACCGGTTATATGATTTTTCATTGTGTGTGTTTTACCTTCTTGAATCTTTAAACAGTTTCATGCAAATGAACTGGGATACTATAATGCACTATAGCTCCATCAGTAAGTTCTCAAAATGGTATTCTGTCATATGCTATATCCTAGAAAACTGTTCCTTCATACTTACACTTCTCAGTTTTTATTAAATAAAAGGATCTTAACCTGAGATCCATGAACTTAATTTTTTTGTAACCATGTTATAATATAATTGTTTCTATTGTAATCCTATGCATTTTGTCTTATACATTTAAAAAACATTCTGAGAAGCTTCATTGGACTATCAAAGCAGTCCATGACTTAAAAAATATTAAGGTCAGAACTATCATATCATCAAAAGCCCCATCCACACTGTTCACTTTCTTCTCAGCATATTCTCCAATCTGCTTCATTTTCATATCTGTTGCCCTGCCCCTTTGTGAGTGCAATTCCCCTCCCCATTTTCTACCTCCTTTTTATGTATTGTGTTCCCCCATTAATAATTATGTGTTGTGTTCCCACTCATTCTTGAGAGTAGGGAGTCCTCATTTTCTTGTTTTTATATCTTCAGCATGTAGCATAGTGCCTAGAACATAAGAAGTGTTTAATAAATATTTTCTCTATCTAAAAATCTATGCTTTAAATCATCAAATAAATTCAATAAATCTACTTCTTTTACAATATGATTTAAATCATTATATTTATATCACACTTTCTTTATACACATACTTTCTGTTCCAAACTACTAAAATCTCATTTAACAACCATGGTTCTTTATATACATATTTTATTGGTTTTTAATTAAACTAGTGATTTTACTAGTCTTTTAGGCATCAAATTGTTCATTTATAAAACAGGAAATTATCTTTTATTCTTTGTCAGTTTAGTGGACACTTGTTTTTAAGCAAAAGTAATTTTTTCCCATAAGAAAGGGAAGTACCTTAAGAGATAATATCTTGTTTGAGTGAGAAGATTCCAGCCTGAGGTTCAAATTCCACCTCTGCCATTTATTACCAGTATGACTTTGGATAAATAAACTCATTCTTGGTCCTCAGTTCTCCATATAGGGGGGGGAAGCAGTTAGGTGGTGCAGTGCACCAGTTCTGAAGTCAAAATCTTACTACCTGTGTGATCCCAGGCAAGTCACTTAACCCTAATTTCAAAAAAAAAATGGGGGAAAGGTGGTTAGAATAGATGAACTTTGAGGTCCTACATCTTATGATTTTTCAAAGAAATGTCACAAGATGCCAAGTATATGTATAAAATGCAGAAAAGATTGCTAATTTTAAAATTAATTAGCTCTATCTAGTTTGCTTAGGGCAAGATTATTGAAACATTTATAAACTGACAATTCTTTTGAAACTGAAAATCTGCCAATGACAGTTTCTTCAAAGGATACAAGTTTCTATTTTCTTTAAAAATGTGAAAACATCCATTCAAAGCTGATACAATCTATGCAATCTGCATTTCCTATATAATCCATGACATGAGTCAAAGCATACAGTTATAGAATCCTATTATTAAATTATATCTAATAAGTTAATTAGTTGAGCAAGAATACCCTAACCTCAGCTTCTTAAATTGTGGTTTTTGACCCCATATGGGGTCTCGTAACTGAATGTGGGGGGTCATGAAATTATGATTTATTATCAGTAAATGTTTTATTTGTGCCACTATTTTATATACCTAAATACCCAGGGTCACATAAAAATTTCTCAGGCAAAAAGGGATCACAAGTGGAAAAAATTTAAGAAACCCTGTCCAGAATTTTCAATAATGCCTTTAAGTGAAGACTCCCTGTAATAGGAAACTAAGCATCTATTAAAGCAGTTTTGGACAGCACTGTTTGTGCCTAAAGATGTCTATATTTTATAACTTTATATTTTGGATTGTTGCTTTGAATACATAAATCTACTAAGGTTTCTAGGAGGTTTCTTCTCAAGAAATCACCAGCCAAGACTTGATTTGGATCATAAGACCTGGATTTGAATCTTGTCTATTAGGCAATTTGCTCTTTCTGGACTTAAACTTCTTCATCTTTAAAATGAAGGATTGCATTAAGAGATCTCTAAGGTTCTTTATAGAACAACCATTTAAATGGTCCTAGAATATTCATTTGATCTACCCTAAAATGATACATGTTAATTCCTCTTAAAAATGATACATGTTAATTCCTCTTTCAAAAAATCAACTATCCAAAGGATTTTTACAGATTTTGTCACAAAACCAGTTATGAACTGTGATAACAGTTCAGACTGGGAGATTAGACAAGGGTATTAAGGCTAAGAGACCATCCTCAAGGTCAAATGGCTAGTGACTAAGACAAGAATTAAGCATAGGCTCTAAAGCCAACATTCTATCTTTTCATTATGCCGTCTAACACTTCATTACTCATCTGTATTTGACTGGATGGGTATTAGTGCAATCAATAATGGATAAAAAAAATTATGAAGTACTTCTATATACTATACTTTTTTAAATACTATGGATACAAATACAAAAATAAAGACATCTCCTGACTGACAAGAACTTACATTCTATTGAAAAAGGCAACAAACATAGAGGAGTGGTGGGCAGGCAGGAATGCTTTGATTGGAAGATTACAAGAATGGTAAATGGAGCCACAAGATACAATGCAATCAAGAACAATGATCATGACCCATTGAGAAAATCAATATGAAATATGATAAAATATTTCTTGGTGCCAGTAATGGTGAAAAGGAAGGTAGGAAAAAGAGGGAGATTGTGGAGGAATTGGTGGAAGAAGTAAAGTGAAGTACAAAGGCCTGGATATATACTGAAATAGTGGTCCAGGAGAGAAAAATCACCTATTAGAAACTGAAGCTTCAGAAGGTAGGAATTTTTAAGAAGACCAGGAATAGATTTCAGGAATTCCATGAACTTGAACAGAAAAAATATACATCTTTTATTTTCACTGGTTTTATAATTAGTATTATTGAAGAGAATTTCTGTGTCAGTGCGATCCCAGATATCTCAAAAGCAACCCCATTTAAGTCTCCATTTTTCTATTTGTAAAACAAAAATTATAGTAACTATGAAAATGAAATAAGAAGGACAAACAAGGTAATCAAGTAGACAGAGCCTTAACTGAAAGATAATACAAAACCATTACTATTAATACTAATTATTACTTAATATTACTATTAATTAGAATTATTACTAAAACTAAATATTAAAAATATCAACAAGTAGCTAAGTCTCCACCAGAATTAAATTTCTTAAACTTTAAAGAAGTAAAATCAAAGCATACAAAGTGTTCCTCAGGATGAGCAATGGTCTTGGTTCTGATATTTACTATGTGACCTTCAGCAAGTTATTTATTTTTTCTAGGTCTTTGTTTCCTCACTTACAAAATTGGTATAATTGTACTAGAATTGCTTCTTAGGGTTGTTTTGAGGGATTAATCGGGATTAAATGACTTGTTTAGGAACACAGAGCTAGTAAATGTCAGACTTAAGATTTTTGAACTCTAAGACTAGTGTCTGAAATCACATTTGAACTCAGGTTTTCCTGACTCCAAGGTCCATACTCTTTCCACTGTGCCAACTAGGTGCGCCATTTACTTTCTAAATCTCGAACTACAATATTATCATGAAACTATGATCATCATTACTAGTATGGAATCTGTTTGGGTCTCTCTCTACCCTTATGACTTCTTAACTAATTACAATTATTTGTATTTGTGTCATTTCCTATCACCCCAAAAAAATGTTCAAACATATAGAAAAAACAGAATGAGGAGAGGACACAGACCCTCAATCCCTAGAGTAGTCTTCTGATCTTAAGTCCCTCCACACTCTAGTCTAATTAGGAATGGATCTTCCTAAAGTGGAGATCTGATGATGTTACTTCCCTATTCCATAAATTCCAGAAGCAAATATAAAGTTCTCTGTTTGGCTCCTTCATAACCCGTTCCTTTCTACCTTTCCAACTTTTCACATTTCTAGGTGGCTTGGTGGTTAGAATACTAGGTTTGGAATCAGGAAGACAACTCACCTTCCTGAGTTCAAATCTGGCCTCATACTATGTGATGATGGGCATGTCATTTCACTGTTTGCCTCAGTTTCCTCATCTGTAAAACGAGCTGGAAAAGAGTTACAAAAACAGTGGGAGCCCAGGGAGGAGTGTATATTCCACAGTGTCAAGTACTGATTCATCAAGTTGAAAATGAGAAATAAAAATCAGTAGAGATAGCTCTGAAAGGAGAAAAATGGGAATGAGATCAAGGACACATGTAGAAGAGTTAGGCTTGCCAAGAAGGAAAATCACTTCATTCTTTGAAATTGGAGCAATGAAAAGAAAAGAAAAGAAACAAAGAAAGAAAACAAATTGGAGCAAAGGAGGCTGGGTAAAAACATATAGAGGTTTTTGGGGAAGAGATTAGGATACAAGGGCAAACAGAACTTCTTACACAGATAGGTACTTAATGGTTCAACTAAACTCAACCCAAATATATATTAGGAATAGAAAGAAGAAATTAGAAATCCAGTCCTTTTTTTCCATGTTCATATCTACCACTTTAGTTTGGATCCCCATTACTTCACTTAACATCATTTTTTAAAAGCACAATATCAATCCATACATTCATATACCATAATTTGTTTGGTTCTTTGCCAATTTACTTTCCAATTTTTTTTGCCACCAATGGTAAAGATTTGCTATAAATATTTTTAAATTTTGGATTTTTTAAAGGATATAGGCCTAGAATGAGCCAACATGTATAAAGTGTTTTGCAAATCTTTAAATCACCATATAAATATTCATCATTATCATTATTCATGGTACAGCTGGGTCAAAGGATCTGTATGAGAGTTTATTAACCATGGAGGCATATAGTTCCAAATTGCTTTCCAGAATGGCTAGACCAGTTCAAAGCCACAACAGCATGTTAAAGTACTTGCTTCTCATAGCTCTTCCAGTATTTCTAATTTTCTGGTTTTGTCAGCTTTGCCAATCTGATGGCTATAAGGTGGAACCCTGGAATTAGAATTAATTTATATTTCTCTAATTATTAGTGGTTTGGGAGCATTTATACAGGTGACTATTAATAGCTTGGATATTTTCCCAGAAAACTGCTTCTTCATATCTTTTAATAATTTAGTAATTGGGGAATGGTTCATGTCCTTATAAATATGAATTAATTCTTTACGTAACTTGAAAGTAAAACCTTTATCAAAAGAAACAACAGCAGCAAAAGACAACTTGTTGCAAAGATTGTTTTCCCCAGTAGTCTTTTTCCCTTCTAATTTTGGCTGCATTGGATTTGTTAGTATACAAACTTTTAAATTTATATAATCAAAATGGCATGTTTTATTTAACATATATTGGACTACCTGCCGTCTAGGAGAGGGTGGGGGGAAGGAGGGGAAAAGCTGGGACAGAAAGTTTCACAAGGGTCAATGTTGAAAAATTACCCATGTATATGTTTTATAAATAAAAAGCTATAATAAAAAAGGCATGTTTCATCTTCTCTGATCCTACCTTTATTTTATTTGGCTCCCTTCTTCAAAGATCTGAAAGATAATTTCTTCCTTACGCCTCTAACTTGTTTATAATGTGTCTAAGCCATTTTTCTATTCATTTGTAGTTTATTTTCCTATATCGAACAAGTTGTTGGTCTATACTAGTTCCCATTAGACTGTTTTCCAATTTTTCCAACAGTTTTTGTCAAAAATAAATTTCAATTCCAGTAGTTGGCACTTTGGGGTTCATCAAACACTTAACTATAGCGGTTGGATTTTTTTCTCTGTAGTTTGTCCCTAATCTCTTCCACTGATCCACTGATTTCTTAGCCAGTATCAAATTATTTTTATGATAACTGCTTTTTATTATAATTTGAGGCCTGGCACTGCTAGATCCTAAGTTGTTTTTTAAAAATTTTCTCTAATATTCTTGGCCTTTTGTTCCTCCAGATTTATTTTGTCATTATTTTTCCTAACTTTATTAAGTAATCCTTTGTTTATTCAGTATGACTTTACATAAGTGTATTAATTAGGTATCATTGTTATTTTTATTATGTTGTAGGTTATCATGAACAACTAATATTTCTCTAATAAGTGTCTATTTCTCTAAAGAGACTTTTTGTAGTTGTATTCATATCATTCTTTTGTGTATCTTGTAGACACTCTCCTTGGTTTAGATATCAAAATATATTTGTATCATAAAGAGGGTTTGGCAGAATTCCTTCTTTTTCTATTTTTTCAAATAGTTTATGGAATATTAGAATTAATTGTCATGGTAAAATTCATTTGTAAATCCATTTGGCCACACTTTAACTTGTTCAATTTCTAGTTCTGAGATTGGATTATTTAAATTCTCTTTTTCCTTGTCCTGTTAATCTGAGCATTTTATATTTTTGTAAATATTCATCTATTTCATTTAGATTATCGGTTTCATTACTATATTATTGAGCAAAAATAGTTTCTTATATTTCTAGAGTGGTAGCTGCTAAATCTTGGTTGATCCTGACTATAGTTCCTTGGTAGTTAAGCCTTTTCTTTATAGTTTCTTGCAGTGGTTTTTTTCCTTGACCTCTATAACTTGGCACATGAATGTTCCTGGGAATTTCCATTTTGGAGTTTCAGGAGATGACCAGTGGATTCTTTCTATTTTTGTTTTGCTCTCTGGTTCAAGTAAACCTGAGCAGTTTCCTTTCATGATTTCTTCAAATATGATTTTTTTGGTCATGAATTAAATTTCACTATTTCCTGTTTTAATAATTCTTATTGACCCATGGAGTAATTAACTTCAACTTAATTCTGATTTTTACAGTCTGTTTCTCTGATAAGACAAACCTCTAAGCTATTAATTCTCCTTCCAAGTTTCATCTTCAAATCTTTCATTTGTTTTCTAATTCTGTCCCTCTACCAGTATTTCATTTATGAAATAATTCAACTCTTTAAAAAAAAAAAGTCTTGTATTATTTCTTCCACAAATTCTAATTGAATTTGTATCCAAGCTGTGCTTTTCTTTGAGACTGTTTTGGAGTCATTCTTTTCAACGGGGCTTGTGTCTTGAACATCCTGTCACCATAATAGCTCTTTGTGATGGGATTTTTTCCTTTTTAGTTTTTAAATTATTCCAGCTTTACTTCACAAATTGAAACTTTGAGTTAGGGCCAAGCTCTATACACTTTCAGAAGCCCTCAGCCTCTAGTTTTGTTTTGTATTATTTTGGGTCATGCTGCTGTTTTCTCAAAGTGCTGAGTATTATATTCTTCAAAGGTGTCTCAGGCCAGGAACCTGAAAATTTTCAGTGTGACCAAAGCAGTCTAATCTAGGGTCTAATCTCAGCTTTGCCAATTGCTCACCTTGGTTTTGGTATGAGTAATATAACTGTAGGCTTGTTCCTAACTAGAGCTCTAGTAGACTGCCAATCAGCCTGACCACTATGAACCCTAACTGAAAAACTCTGTAGGTTCAAATTGACAAAACTACACACTCTCTGCGTCTCTGATCTGGACTCTTTGGCCTTTTTACTCAGCTGCAGATCTTGGAATAGTGGAGGCTTGAATCTGAGACCCCCACTCAAGTCAGAAGCAGTGTGAATCCTTCTCTTCTTGCTTCTTGACCAAAACATAGTCTTGAGCTGAGACCACTCCTGTGCCCTTATTTATCCCTTCTAAAAGTAGATTCCTTTCTTATTCCACACTGAAGCTGAGACCCAGCTCTAGAGAGAAAAACAACAGAGCTTCTTGTTGCCTTCCCTACAACTCTCCCTCTGAGCCTCTTCTTGCTTCAGTATAATCTCAGGCCCCAGTTTTTAGAAGATTTCCCATCTTTGCATTGAGTCTTTCTGGCCAGATATGATGATTCCCAATGTTACTAGACATCTATTTCTCTCTCTCTCAATTGACCTGAATTATAAAATATGACAGATTTCTTTTCCATGGATTTCCTAATCACAATTCAATCTTGTGTGCTTTTGAATTTTGTTGGAATAGTTGTAGGAAAGATCTGAGTTTACTGCCTTTTCTTCTCCATCTTTGCTAATCTCTCAACTGATAAATCCGAGAATACTTTCTTAGTCCGAATTCTTTCAACCTATCTACTATAGTTGACACTTGTACCATTCTTACCACTGAGATACTTATCTCTTCTCTGCAATTTCATGACACTAGTCTCTTCTAATTTTCGTCCTGTAAGATTAACCCACTCATTCTCAGGCATCTTTGCTGGCACAAACATATCACATCTCTTAAATGTGGGTAACTCCTCAAGTTTCTCTCCTAGATTCTTTTCTTCTTCATCTACCCTCTTTATTTTGGTGAGCGCAGAAGCCCAGGGGTTTAATTATGATCTCTATAGAGATCTATGTACCTGTTATATATGTGTGTGTGTGTGTGTGTGTGTGTGTGTGTGTGTGTGTGTGTATATATATGTATATATATATATATATATAATATGTATATATATATATAATATGTATATATATATATATTAAGAGAGAGAGAGAGAGAGAGAGAGAGAGAGAGAGAGAGAGAGAGGCTACCAGATCTATATATCTAACCCTAATCTCTCCCCAAAGCTTCAATCTTCATCACTGATTGACTATTAGAAGTTTCAAATTGATGTTTCGGTGCTATATTAAAATTATCTTGTCTAAAACTGAACTTGTTAAATTTTCCCCCCAAGTCTCCACTCTTTTGAACTTCCCTATTTCTCTCAGAGGTACCACCATTCTTCTAATTCATAATGTTACCATTATCCTGGACTCTTCACTTAACCAATCAGACTGATCATTCTATTGATACATTCACCTCTCTCACAACCAAACTCTTCCCTCCACTCATACAGTTAATGCTTTAGTTCATGCCTTCATCACTTTTTGCCTAGATTAATGTAACAATCTCTTAATTGATCTCCCTCCCTTAAGTCTCTCCCTGCTCCAGTTCATCCTTCAAACAATGACCAAAGTACTTTTTCCTTCAGTACAAATCTTATTCTGTGACTGCCCTACTCAGTCAGCTTCAGGGGTTTCTTCTGAAATTCAAGCTTCTATCTTCAGAGTTGTTGTAAGGATCAAATGAGATAATAATTGTAAGGCACTTAGCATAGTGCCTGAAGTACTACATAAATTTTAGTTATCATCATTATTATTAGTTATGAAAGATTATTGGGGATTTTTTTTAGAAAAAAGAAAATCAGAAGACAAGTGAAAGTCTTTCCAAACTAATTTTATATTTCTGTACTATTGTTTATTTTGTTGTTGTTGTTGTTGAATTTATGCAAATAAATGCAAATAAAAATTTCTAAGCATGAAAAAAATTAGTTCCCCTCCATTATTATATTCTTTTAATTTTTTTAAATATCTGGGTAATGTCCCATACTCTCCAAGCTTTGTTTTCCGGTTTTACTAAAGGGATTTTTAAAAATTAAAACTTCAAGAGGACATGGTGAATATTGCTATTTAACTATTTGTAATAAAAGAAAAACAAATCTTAAGTTTCATTGTGAAACTCCACTTATTGTGTCAATAAAGTTAGTTAAGAATCTTAAATCTTAAATTTCCTTAGCTAAATACATACTTCTTCAAAGTAATATCTTTTTATTTCTATAAAAATATATTATTGCCCTAGTACTATGCTTTTCTTTTTTCCCAAAAAATCTTTTTTTCTACACATGCTGGAAAAACAAAGTCCTACAAAGCTCAGCCGGATCTTTAACCACACTATGGCCAGGTTGTAGCATCCCTGTAAAATAATTGGTTTTTTTTTCTTCCCCTTATCAGGACTTTCTCTAACCAGAGACTCATTGTTGCTGATCATAATTAATGCTTTTATACATATAGAAAAAATAGAGCAGTATAACCATAATATTGATAAACTATTATGTATCAAAAGTTCTTCAGTTTTTTAGTCTAAATAATAAACAATAAAGCAAGGGAGGGCTCAGTTGAAGAGGCTATTGTTTGAAAATAACTTGTAATAAAAAACAAAAGGCATTAACCAAACTTAAAAATATAGGACATAACCAAAATAAGTAATGTATAATATGAAATATTACAGTAAAATAACTTGTAATTTTTTTTAATTTTTGGAAATCTAATATGACCTTGAAATTTTCTTTTCACATTTTTATAGTCTCCATTATTACATGTAGATCATCCGACTCCTTTTTAACCTGGTAGTAAAAATGACATATAATCATAGCAATAAGTCACATTTGCATAGTGTCTAAGATTTATTAAGTGGTGGCTTCCACAAAAGAAACTCATAAGTTGGTAGTGTAAACATTATCCTCACTTTATAAATGAGGAAATTAAGGCTAAGAAAGGTGAACCAGATTATAGCTTTCATAAACAAAAGAAAAAATTTTAAGAGGAGAATAAGCAAATAAAAGAATTTATTAGTAGTTTTCTCAAATGAAGCAGTCAGCAGTAGTTGGGGTGAAAATTGTGTACGTATATATAGATGTATTTATGTGTATATATCCATACATATACACATATACATACATTTTTTTCTGACCTTCAAGACATTGTAGTTACATCTCATTTTATTTCTTATTTTAATTACCAAAATTCCAGTTAGAATACACATCTACATTTTAGTATAACTTATTTCTCTTCCTGAACTTGGGTTTTTCTAAAATCTATTCCTGCCTATTCTCACTGAAATTGCTATACATTAACATACAACTTGGGGAGGGGGAAAGGAAGGGTGCTAATTCAGATGTTATGAAACTGTGATAATGCTATTATTTAAGGCATTTATTTAGGTGTGTTTATACTTTGTAGTTTTATAAATAAGCCCAAGGGGCTTCTTCTTAGTTGTCACATTCCTCCTTGACTCTCGAATTCTGTCTGTCTCATCCTATCCGACAGTAGAATTGATGCTGCTCTAATCCCTGGAAGTTTGGAACTAATGAACTGACTGCTGAGCTGCCGCCACGGAGCTTGGTCCCAAACTATACTGTACTTCACACTCGATTTATTCTCCAGATGGCGAGACTGTGCCGCCCTGCCGCGAGGGACCACCTCTTCCACTGGAGTGTAAAAGTGGACGGATGTTGTTTTCTTTGCAGATTTGATAATTCAGAGATAGAAACTTGCAAGGATGATTAGTTATTAGCTTTAATGGGTGCCAATTGAACCAACTGCATGCATATTTTCTTCTTTAATTTCAGTGTCTGTATGTCATGGTGATGGTTGATTTATTTGCTCTGCTACGTCATGGAGGCCTTCTCTTTCCCAGGTGATAGGAATATAGAGTCACTGAAATCACAATATGCCTTGGTTCTTCACTCAGACAGAGTCAAATATTACAGTGAGTTATGTCTAAGGATGTGTTCATTAGCCACTGGTCCACCATGTAGCCAACCATAGCATGAAGGATCAATACAAGTTGAAACTTTAACACACATCAGTTTTTAGAATGTGTGTCTGGGAATAATCTATTGCATGCTCAATTCCATTTCTTTATTTTATGGTTCTCCAGGAGAAATTCTCATTATGCATTAATACTGATTTATTATGGAACAGAATGTGCTGTTTGTTTAATGAGGTATTATTTGAAATCTAACTATTTAATTCTATTATTCCATCTCTGCCAATACTATATCCCTGTTGGAACTTAAGGAAGCAGGCTTGTTCTACATTTAATTCTGTTTGACCAAATAGACTTCTACATAATGTCAAAATAATATAGTTTCTTTTGAACTCATTTTAATATTCTACTTTTGCCTCTAGAATATAAAACAAGCAATTTCTAGTTTTGAATGATGATTGACTGTCATTTAAAGGGAAAAAATTCCTTTCCTTTAACTTTTTAGAGACCTGATTTGTGCTTTTATTTCCCTTTCCTACTTTCCCCAGGAAGCACTTACCTTGCAGTAATCCATCTGCATCAGCCATTCTGAGAAGCTGGTATCTATCAGTCTGCTTCATAGTTAGTAATACTCCTAACAAGATCATAGTTATGGGGCCATAAGGCCAACCATGAGAAGAGAAAAGGGAAAGAAATGTGATCGTGAGATATATGTATGTTTGGTGTGTTTATTTGTGTGGTGGGGACAAGAAAGAGAGGAAGAATGAAGGATGTCAGAGATGGAGATGACTGTGTTTTTATAAGAGAAAGAGAGAGAGAGAATGATGGGATAAGAGAACGGTGAGAAGAGACTAGAAGAAAGCAGAAGAGAGAGATTAAGAAAAAGAGAAAGGTGAGAAAGAATATAATTTTTTTTTTCATTACCAAGCGGAATGTGGCTCTCTGGCTGAAACACCCAGAACTAAAACTTAATTGTTCTCAGAAACTGACTCTCTTTTCAACCCAACAGATGGCATGGGTGTGTTTGCTAGCACAGTAACATATTTCACCATTAAAATATCAAAAGAAAAAAATCCAACATGCTTGTTGGTTGGTGTAAATTCAGTGAAGTTGTTGGATATTTTGGGATACATACCAGAGGGATGCACACTTAGTTTATGTAAATTGCAACAAGCAACAGCCTGTTATTAAGGGTGTTGTGTGGAAATATACCTAAAAAGACAGAATTTCTTTTTTTTTTTTTTTTGAAAGGCCCAGGATGGTGGTGCAGAGAGATGGCTTGATTTTAATTCTGGGCCAAGGGGGAAGAAAAAAAGTCTAATAAAACGCTGAGTGTTCACTGTGCATTGTTATAACATGAAAAATACTAATCAGATTATGCCCGAAATTGGAATTGGGTCCTTCATTTACAGCCAATTTCACAAGGTCTGAATTTTCCTAAGTAGAGCAGAGTGTGCCGAAACCATGGCAATCTGACGTTAGTTAAAATCACAAATGGGTTTAAAGCATGAGCTTTGAACTAATCGTCCACTTCAAATCCAAGTGGAACCTCAAAACAGCTTAGAGAGCAGCTTTTGCTCCCTTCCAACAATAACAATTTAGCAAGTTGACATTGCCAGGAATCCCACATCACTGTGTCTACACATGCAAAGTAAAGTGGAGAAGTGAGACAATTATTCAGATGATTTGAGTTTTAAAAAACCTACGTTCACCTCTATGGTCCAGATAATTGCCCCAACCCTCCATTTCTCTCCATATAGACACAGCTTGAGTTTGACTTGCTGTAGTGAAAATTAGACCACTAAGTGGAAATATTTGCGACAGAGCACTGAGCCAGTTCAGTGCAGTATACTGCACAGGTTTAAGCCACGGACAGAAGGGAACCGACTCATGACAAGGGAATTTTTCTCTATAGCCCTGCTGCTTTAGCAGTATTTTACTGAGTTAACCTCAGATCTGGTAGTTTTATCATAGGCATGCAAAGCTGTATTTCGTATATGGAATATTGATAATAGATATCAATATGTCGTCAAGCATTTCAATGCTTCCTCTGTGCCAGGTACTGTGTTAGGCGCTGGGGCTGCCCTCAAGGAGACTGTATTCCCTCAGAATACCTACACATACAAGTTGATTTAAAATAGAGACAGAATTCAGAAAGGGTAATGGACTGGGGGTGAGGGGGTGGAGGGAGGGAGGTGGCACTAGCAGCTGGGGGGTTGGGGGTGTTGATCAGGAAAAGCCTCATGTAGGAGGTAGCATTTGAGCTGAGCTTTGAAGGAAGCTGAGAATTCTAAAAGCAGAGGTGAGGAGGGAGCGCATTCATGTCTTATAGCTTTGGAAAGGCCCAAAGGATGGGGCAGGGCCGAGCCACAGGCCGTTTGATTCAAGTTTGTTAACCTTTCGCTTCATTATACCTTCCTTTTAGTTGGTAGAAACCATCCTTCACTACTGTCTGAACTTAGCCTAATTATTGGCAGCCCCAGCCCTGTAAATCAGGACACCACAAGCTGTCTTAAAGTGGTCTTAGAGCCCCTATTCTGATCTGACCTGACAACTGTAAGCTACTGTTTCCCCACACTGTTTAACTCAGGCCACATTTGGAAAGCTTCTCTACTTCCACTCACAGCCAGAACCCTACATCCGTCTGGTTTAAATCTACTGTCATGTATTGTCTCACTGATTAGTATTAGCCTGAATATGGCCTTGGATAATTCTTGACTATTTCCCAGAGAAGGGGTGCTGTCCAGATAACTGCATATTGTTTAAACACACACACACACACAAACATTCATCAGGGGTAGGGAGGCTTTAAAGTTTTATTAGTATCATAAAAACCCTTCCCAAATGAAACTACTTTTGATAAGTGTTCATTCCAACAATGAGAATTTGTTGAAGGCTGTTGGCAAGTTGGAGGAATTTGTTTTTGAAACTGAAATTGGCAGGAAGTAGCAAATCCAAAGCCTTCTTTCTCCTTGAAGCTTCCGTTCTTCCCCACAGCCTTTCCCCCTCCCAACTTCATCCTTTCTCGTCCTCCCCCACTACCACCCCTTGTCAAGCCAATTTTTTTAAGTTTCATTTCTGATTTTTTCCCCCCAAGATAGAATTCACATTCTCTTTTGACCAGTGAGCAAAGTCTCTGTCAGTTTCAAGGGAGAAGTATCTTTGCCTATCACTTCTAGGGAGTTCTTTGTGATAGGATTGCTTTCCAGCTGAATGGTTTGGAGCTTACCCTGTAGTATGTGGTGTCAGACTCACACAAGCTTCTTTAAATTGAGTGGCAAGATTCTGCTCAGTTAAAAAGAGTGAGTAAAAAAATAAATAAAAGCAGGAAGCTATATGTGGGAAAAGAAACTTTCAGCCCTTTTTATGTGAAAGTACATATGAATAGCCAGAATATCTTTATTGCTGCTAGATTTGAAATGAAAATGCCCCATGTTTACTTATACATTCATTCAATAAATATTTATCAAAGCGTCTACTTTGTCAAGCTATTAATTCTGTCTTAGGGGTTGTTGGGAAAGACTCTTAAAAGAAAGATGCAGCTATTTTAAAATGTCTCTACTGCGTGTGTTATGGCGGCCGTGATCAGTATTTTAGTAGCCCTCAAACACTATTGAAAGATATCCGTAAGGAAAATGTCTAAATGTCACTCTTGTTTAGAAATGGATTTATTTGCAGCCCAAAGGAAAAATAAATTTAAGAAATACCTTCTGTTCATGATTATAGGAGGAAGCAAGACTGAGAATAGTGAAGACTCTCGAGGAGTTTGATTTGGGCCCTACTGAAAAGTGTGTAAGGATCAACGCAGTCTCTAGTGGTCTTGCTGAGAAAGATTTGGAGGTCCTGCTGCAATCGCAGGTCCTGCCTTCCAGCCTGATGCTGCCAAAGGTTGAAAATCCTGACGAAATACGATGGGTGAGTAACTAATGATCTGCTACTATTGTTGCTTTAATGAAAGGCCCAAGACCTAATAAGAACTATTGATCAGTAGTAATACGACTACTTTTAGGCCACAGATTGTTAAAAGGCACCCATGCAGTGTAGCAAGAAGGAAGGGGACACTTAACTAATGGGACTAAGAAGGCTTCCATTCCATTGAGATCCTCCCAATCTGAGCTTTTTTTTTTTTTTTTTTCTCTCAAAGTTCTTTGTAGAGCAGCTTCTGTGGCCCTAAGAAAGAAGCATTTAAAAAAAATAATAATAACCTTTCTGCTTTGTAATCAGATTTGTATTTGAGGGGAACACCTTTCAATAGCCCTCACAGTGGCAGCAGAGCAATTCCGGAAGCCGACTTGCCTGAGAATGTAATCTTTTCTTGTACCCTGCCAGACCCTAACCCACTGCTACCACCTGAAAGGCCAGCTATGGAAACAGGCTTTACAAAGATTCACTGGGAGTCATAGACGGCAAAAACACACAAGCCACATATGAAAAAATGAGCATAAAGAAGGGGAGGAAAAGGTCATTCCTCAGGGCAACTGGAGGAATAAACAGGAAGCTTTTAACTAGTGTTTTTAATTAGCACAGATATTATTTCCTGAACAGCTCTCTAGTGCTTCCCTTTTTAATTGCTGACAGGTGTGTTTGTATTTCATGACTGACTTTTTCAGCCAATAAAAACCTGAAATGTAAAATGGTTGGCATTTCAAATTACTTAAGAAAACTTTGAAATAGGCCTAATTATACTATAATTGTTTTAATTGTTAAAAGGGAGTCGATTTTATTTAGGAGGCTGCCCTAATTCTGTATTGTAGAAGGAAATCACACGTCATTGTGTGGCTCTCTCCTTGCAGAGAAGGGATGGAAAGGAAGGAGGCAAACTTGCTGGGTATTTCCATCCAGCACATCACATCTGTGAGGTGGGAGCTCATGGGACGCCAGCAATGCACATTTCATAGATATACTACATAGCAGAAGTCCCCCTCCCTTTTCATAATACATCCAGAAATGCCACATTCTTCCTGAAGACCTCTATTCAAAGAACAAAAATTAATTAAAATCAACTGGAGTTGGCTTCTCGAGGGGTTTGCATCGAAGAAACTGAGAGATAGAGGTTGTGCTTTATGGATGTAAGAAGGGCCTTCTTGCAACCAAGCGTATTCTAAAGTGGAATGCAATCTGAAGGCAAACCTCCTTATGATACTACATTTATTATCAATTTCATTTATCTAAAACACACACACTTTTTATTTTAATCTGAAAATATTTTTCCTTTCCCACTGGCCTAATCCTTGACTTTAATAAATTAGGCTGAAATTTCGATCATCTAGATTATATTTTGGGTTTTTTTTGTTTTTTGTTTTTAAGTAAGATTCCCAGTTCAGAGAAGTGCTTTTGCTGTTTATTTTTTTTCCCTCTCGTTTTTATTTATGTGCAGCATAAAACCTCGAGGCTGATGCACAACTAAAAGATGGGCTTACTTGTTTCCTTTTGTCTGAGAATCTCTTGCTTTCCTTTTGTCCCTAGTGTGGGTACTTGTTTGACTGGCATGGCTTATTGGACTATAACAAGCGTAACTCTCCCTCCTTTGTAATGGGACAATTCTCCCACAAATCCTGAACAGTGTGCATTCTTCCCAACACACTATTGGGTGTGCACTGGAATTGAAAGAATTGCTGAGGCCTGCTACTTCTTCTCCTCCCCAATCTCTTTGTGATTTTTCCCCCCTTCTTCTCCTCCCCCCACCCCGTCCCCTCCACCTCACTGAAATGAACACTTTACCAGGCCGGAAACATTTAATCGTCTCCTTTTGAAAAAATTAATTGAAACTTCTCCACTAGTTACCTTTTGTGTTAGTACTTAGAGCAATTTTTTAAGAAAGAGAAGGAGGTGGAAGAGGAGGATGGACAAGAATATTTAATTTAAAATGTCCTTTTTAACTTAAAAACAAATGGTATTATGAGAGGTTTTTTTGTTGTGGTTAAATGAGAATTTTTGCTTATTTTTAAACTAAACGATTTTTGGGATTAAAACTCTGTCCCAGATAATGGAACATGAAGCATTTCTCATTTTTTTAAACCAAAAAAAATTTTTTTTAGCATTCAGACCTAGTTAACATTAACATCACAAATATTTTAGTGCTCAATTTCCAGTTAGGTTAGCCATGTGATTTAAATGGCTGTTTTCTGTTAACTTAAAGCCAGCATTTTTTTTTATCTGTTTGAATTGAAGCTTATCCTGTTCATTCTTACTGTTTTCACTGAGTTATCCCTTTCACTTGAAAAGTTGCGAAAGATGATGCCTGAAGAAAATGAAGAGGGGTGGGGGTGGTGACAGGAGAGAGAGAGGGGACCCTGAAGGAGACTGGGAATAATTCTTCATTACTGAAAGCTGTGATTTATTTTAGCCTAATTGTAAAGTTACTGCAAATTGCTCAAAAGCTTTTTAAAGATCTCAGTGATTAGATTTTTTTTTAGGAGGGGGGGTTGGGAAAGGAGGGGGGAAGCTATAAGGGGAAATAACACCTCTAATCCCGCTTCTGGTAAATAGGCTGCCAGCTTTTAAAATGAGTTTCCTTTCTATTAGTCAGAATATTATGCTAAGCCTTAAGCATTAGTTTTTTATGTTGCCATAGCAGCCTTTTTCCTGCAGGGTTGTGACCTGTGATGATTACAGTACAAAGCTTATAGGGTCTTGAAACCCCCTTTGAAGATGAAAAGTCTTTGATGGTTTATATTTATGCAAATCTCTTAGATATGATTTACCCAACTGAGACTGAATGGAGAGATGATTAAAATTCCCTTTTCCTTTGATATCCATTAATGGTTGAATATTCCTTAAATTTAAAACGGATATATATGCTATTTTTGTCTTTATTTACAAAAATATCTTTATCATACCTATGATATTTTTTCATCTCCCTATAAATTATACGATCTAGATGAACATAATAGATTTATAATTTAGGAGTATTTTTCCCCTTTTGAAAGGGGGGTAAAAAAAAAAATCTGTGCAAGAGCTTTTGTATGTTTCCAGATGATAGATTTTGGAATTTGGGCTACCCCACTGGCAGCTCAGAGCTAGCTGTGAACTGGTCTCATGGAAAAAATTGGAAAGCTTTGGTCTTCAAAGAATTAAACTTCCTTTTTAAGGTCTTCCTAGGTAAGCTAAAAAATTATGAAGAAAAGCCTCTGAACAAAGGGTAATGGTGCTGTAATGAATAATATGGATGCCACTTAGAAGGCTGCTGAACAGTTACAGTGATGTCAGTGTTGGGTATGAAACAAAAACAGAATAGCAGGTATAGCAATTGTTCATTGTTTTAAGGACCTAATGATTTGCATTTAACCAAGTAAGGGGGAAAGGTGTTAAGTAAATCTTTTTTGTAAGGAAATCATGAAAACTTCAGAATCTGAGTGTGTTGTAGTTCCAAATCCTAGGCCTCAAACTTGATACTTAGGGTTTTATCACTGAGGCTGAGAGTGGGTACTTTTTTCCTCCGTTTTGTGTTTGTTTGGGGGTGGGGAGGAGGACCAAATAAGCCGGGAAGTGGTTGAGGGGAAGGGTTGCTTCCTCAGGTGAAGATGACAGTGCTATTTGAATGTCTAAATTTCAACATCCGATAAATTGATTTTTATCTAATCACCGATGACATTTCTTCTGATTTTTAGTTTTCAGACAAATTTTTATTCCACTTAAAAGGCCGAACAATTATAGAACCAATGAACTTAATACCTTTTGTGGAAACTGCCATGGGTTTGCTCAATTTTAAGGTAAGAAAATAATGATGTGATTGAAGAGTTAAAATTTTATAAGTCACCTGCAGAGAGCTTTCCTTTCACTAATCTGTTTTATCATTTTTTAAAACAATATTTTCCTTTTTCGAGTCACAAGCTAGGTAAACCTTAATCACCATCTGTTAATTAGAATTGACAAAAACTGGTTGTGAGCATCTTAGAAAATAATAAAGAGATTCATTAAGTCCAAAGGAAAAAACTTCTTTGGTAAAATTTTAAATATTTCAACAAAATGTCCCCTCCAGATACCATGTCTTTCCAGTGATAACTTTTGTCATCCATTTTTCTTGTAAATAAAATGCAAACTTTGAATTATTATCAGATTCCTAAATTGGTTAAGCAAACCTGGAAAATACTATTACCCACTTAACTTTTTAAATTCTTTTTCAAAAAACATATTTTGACTGTGATATCTTCCAGAATGCTTTCACTAAATATGACCTATAGTATTTGTGATGCACATGGTAGAAATTAGACAAGTTAATGTTTATGAGTGAGTCTTGACATGTGGTTTAGAGTGTCTTACATGTTATTTGCTATATCGGAATGGGTAAACACGCCCCAGCATATTATATTCCTGCATTATATCCTTGCATGCTGCAAGATGTCATAGATAAAAAAAATTTTTAAGAGAATTTTAAAAAGTTAAGTGGATAACAACATTTCCCAGTTTTTAAAGGAGAATCTTAAAAAGTTAACTGGGTAACAACATTTCCCAGTTTTGCTTACCTATTTGGGCATGTGACAGTAATCCAAAAATATACAAAAAATTTCTAGAGATTTCAGTAATCCTGTATGTTGCCTTATTAAGTTACCTAAGCTATCTCATTCTTCCTCAAAAAGTGGGCATTTATAAATGTGCCTAAAAACCCCTAATCAATTTAATGGATTCTAACATAACATCCCTTTCTCTGAGTTTCTAACCTAGGTTTCCATGGAAAGAGATGAGGAAGGTGGAAAGGATTTCGGGTTGGGGTATAGAGCAGAAATCACTGTTGGAGAAGGAAAAAGGAAACTGAATGCCTGTTCAGGAGTGATCATGTACTTGAGAAAATACTCCCAAAGAAAAGTTGAGACCTATTCCAGGCTGGTGATCACTGTGTATTTATAGCTAAACCACAGATTCTTACAGCCTGTCCTAGATCTCTCTGAATATAATTAAAAGCATCACCCAAAAGGCACGATCATTTTAAATATCAAACATCCCTCAACAGAAAACAATTTTAATCTGTTTTTTTTTTCATTTTCCTCACGTAGACTAGCAGCCTCCCTAACAACTGAAGATAAAATAGAATATATGAGGAAATATGCCAGATGTGATCTCTACCCATTTATTCACATACACTTATATCATCATATATGTAGAATCACAACATCAGAACCTGGGTTTGATAGAAAGCTTTTAAAGTATGTTTCTTACTGAAACATCAGACACAACTTGTTGCACTTTCTAATTTCCTGCTCTTCGTTTGTGAATTGTATTGTCTCCCAAAAACAAACACTAAAGAAATCTACTACTGAGATTATTAGAATGTCATACTGGTGCCCAATACTTTAATTTGTTCTTAAATTCCCAAGCTGGCTCCTGAAAATGCTAATAGACAATTAGTCTCTTCAAGCAAGAGGATTTGAGGAAATAATACAACCAGTTTCTAAGGCAGTCAAATTGAATTTGTAAGATAGTGCCCAAATGGTCTAAGTTAAAGAATGTGAATTTTGTAAAAGCACTGCCCTCAAATACAAGTCCTACATCTACACTAATTGTCTTGTATGTTATTGATAGTGTTGAATACCTTTCACACAGGGAGAGTTAGGGCCGTGTTATAGGCTGATTACAGCCAAAAGGTGTCAAGATTTAGATAGTGACATATTACCGTTATATCTCACCCTTTTCTCTGGTGCCAACATTTCTGTGAAAATTACTTTTGTTGTACTCTTTTAAAGGCTGTCTGCGAAGAAACACTGAAGACTGGATCTCGAGCTGGTCTTCATCTAGATGCAGTCGTTTTTGGAGGAGAGGATTTCCGGGCTAGCATAGGTTCTAAATCCTTGAAATACATATTAATTTTATATTTTTCAAATCCATAATTCGTAAAAGTGTTGATATTCAGTAGCCTTCTCTGGTTGTAGCCTTTGGTGAAGTAGTTTTTAAGTATATGCTAACATTCAAGAACTTTCTCTTCAATTTTTAGCCATGCATCCTAAAACTGTAGACTACTGAGTACTACTACTATTATTATTTAAAAATAAAATAACCAATGTAAAATTACTTCTTATGTGATGTTATACAGATTTATTGTTCATAATTTTAAATATCTACATTGATTCTCCATGCACAATTTAAAAATAATTTTTCCTATATATTTAAAGGCAATCTGTACTATGAATATTCAATTATCAGGTTATTTTCAAACATGGATAATTGTTGTTGATTTAAATTTGCCATGAAGTTTTGGCTTGATCTGTTTTAGTGTTTTCTAAAGGAAAATAGTGAATTAAGATCATTTTAAAATCTCAAATTTCCTCTAAAATATATTTTGTAACCCTTTATATTTTAAATGCCTAAGATGACACCCTGCCCTTGAATTTTTAAAAATTTTGTTGATATATTTTATTCTTATCTCATATTCATTTCTAAGCATATCAAAGTCTTTTCCCCCTCATCCAGTGAGCCATACATTATACAGAAATTTCAAAAGAAAGTGGGGGTAAATATTTCAACCAAACTGACATATCAGCCACATATAACAATATATTCAGTATCCCACATCCATAGCCCCCCACCTGCTGCAACAGCCTTCACTATTGTTTATAGTCTCTTATAAACAGTAATTTTGAAGTAGATATAAACATTACTGGAAGAAATTATGTACTCTTAGAAAATACAATATCACCAAAAGCATTGTTTTCAGATTTACAATTGGAACAGACACTAGTGATTGGACTATCTAGGCAATTTCATAAATGTCATCAAAAAAGTGAACTTGGAGAGGTATAAAACAAAGTTTTATTTAATACTGTATCTGCATGGCCAGGTTGTACTATCAGGAAGTTCTTTGAACTTGAGACAATGTAAGAAGTCAATGATATCTGTTTTTTCTAAATCTTCTATCCAAATAAATTTAAGGATTTGATACAGAACATCACTTATGACAGGATTTGCAACAGAAGCCTGTCATTCTATTCTCAGAATTTTTAACTATTTCCTTAGATGGCTGCAAGATCACCTGTGTAATACTATTGTTGATTTGATGGTTTTCAAAAACATATAATCAATAGAAGGAAGGAAAAATTTATCTAAAGTTATTTTTGGTCTGGAGTACCCTGATGTTATTATCTGAGACAAAAATATGACGTCTAACTTTCGTGTATATATAATAAATACCTCAAGAGAAATATGGGAATTATATATGCACATATTATACGTATATAACAAAAAAAACCTTAGTGCAGCTTTAAATTTTAATAGCTAAAAACTGCACTAAGAATTTTGGGACAAAAATAGATAGATATACAGACAGATGGATAGATTGAGGAGGAAAAAAAATTAAAGGAAGAAAAAGAAGGAAGGGAGGGAGGGAAGAAGGAAGGAAGGAATGATTATACTTTGGTTTAAGCTACCCTCTTTCACCTATTTTTAAATATCATTTTGGTAGTTGTAAATTCCATAAATAAAAACTGTATTTTAACAGTAAAGACTTAAAGTCAAACATTCTCCCTTTGTCTCTAATAACCCATTTTCAGGTGCAACAAGTAGTAGGAAACTCAAGATATTCTCTATGCCCGGCAAAAGATTGTCGTTATAGCAAAAGCCTTTGGTCTACAAGCCATAGATCTTGTATATATCGACTTTCGAGATGAAGATGGACTCCGCAGGCAGTCAAGAGAGGGAGCCATCATGGGCTTTACTGGTATGGTTATCCTGATCGGTTTTGTTTTTTTTAATTTTCTTTCTTGATCATGTTTTTAAGCTGTCTAATTTAATATGGTAGAAACTCAAGAAATGAAAAAATATACTCACAATGTAATCTTCTAAGAGAAATAATACCCAAACAACTGTAGTTTTCTCATGATTTGAAACATGAGAAAAGCTACAATTGGGTGAAAAGCATCAATTGCATATATGCCAGGGGAAATTTTACATTATTTGTTGTTTATTAACTTAAAAAAAATCACCTGTCACATTTTTTTTCTTTTAAAATAGTTAATGACCTTTCTTTGTCCCCCCTCCCCAATTTTTGACTCTTTTTTGTTTTTGTTTTTTTTTTTAACCTAGGGAACTGTACTTGAGTACTTTATTATTAGATGGGGGGGAACAAGATAGAGGGAAGTTTCTAAGTAAAAAAGGACTTATTCATTTTAAAAAGTTATTTTGGTGACATTTTCTGAGATTTGTTTTTCCCTGTGGCTTATTTTTTCCCCTCTCCCCACCCCTTCTTCTCATCCCCCCACCTCTCAGTAAGTGTCTGGTGCACCTGGCGACACCTACGGGTACTGGCAGGCAGCGAGACCAGCAGGCCTCCTTGCAACTAAACCCTGTAATGCAGGCTGCTATCCAGTGATTGGTGTACCAGATCACTCAGACACCCCTATGAGCCAGGATAGCAACCAAAGATTGTATTTTTTGCAATAGAAATCTATTGTTTGACATATACACAATGGGATTCTATAACTTTAAAAAGGAGGAAAGAAAGAAAGAAAGAAAGAAAGAAAGAAAGAAAGAAAGAAAGAAAGAAAGAAAGAAAGAAAGAAAGAAAGAAAGAAAGAAAGAAAGAAAGAAAGAAAGAAAGAAAGAAAGAAAGAAAGAAAGAAAGAAAGAAAGAAAGAAAGAAAGAGAAAGAAAGAGAGAGAAGAAAGAAAGAAAAGAGGAAAGAAAGATAAAGAAAGAAAGAAAAAGAGAAAGTAAGAGAGAGAAAGAAAGAAAGAAAGAAAGAAAGAAAGAGAAGAAAGAAAGAAAGAGAAAGAAAGAAAGAGAGAAAGAAAGAAAAAGAGAAAGAAACAAAGAAAGAAGGGAGGGAGGGAGGAAAGGAAAGAGAAGGAAGGAAGAAAAAGAAGGAAGAAAGAAAAAGAAAGAAAGAGAAGGAAGGAAGGAAGAAGAGAAAAGGGAAGATAATTTAAGGGATGAAGGATAAACTCATATGGGGGGTTTCCTATACTCATATTAAAAAGTAAAACATTCAAATCTAAAGAAGACAATAAAATCTAAATTATTTACAAAAATTTTAGTTTAAAGGTTTACTAGGTAAATATTATTGAAGGAAATTTTTGGAAATGACACTGGATTAATAAGGTACCTTAGTGACTGATATTTTGATGCAAAAAAGGAAAGAATTATTTTATATTTAAATCATGTTTTTTCTCTTTAAGACTTAAGTAAACAGATTTTTGTTTGTGTTTTTTTTAACTCATTTGACAAATAGATCTCTTATTGATACCATCAAATATGGTCAAATTTCAAGTACTTTAATTCATTTTCACTAAATTGAATGCAAATTGAAAAGGCAAACAATCATTCTGTTGCATCGGCAATGTCACTGTTTTGTGGGTGGCCCTATTACACCTGTCTCTCTTCTGATGGCTAGTTAAGATGAGCCAAAATTGACAACTTTGAGAAAGATTTCACGCAGTCTGCCCAACAGACATCAATGTTGTAAACCTAAGATGTGTAGGGGTTGGCTGCCAGCAGCCAGATGTTGCTTTGAAATGGAAACTAATTCAATAAAAACAGAAAACAAACACACGAAGTCTATAGTGGCCCGTGTCACTATAATTCATTATGACCCAGACTTGCTTCAGAGAGACATCTTCTTTCTTTTTTTTTTTTTTTTTTTTTTTTTTGCTTACAAAAACAGGCAAACGAGTGAGGGGATAGATAATTCAGCCCCCCAAAAGTGACTATGTTAAAAGAAATTAGATCCCAAATTCATTCATAGAGAACACATTATTTCAAATCAAGTTTAAAACAGCTACAGGGGGACATAGGACCTCAATAATATGAACTTGCAAGCCCCACAATTGCTTTCTTAGACTTCAGGACCTTGAAAATCAGAGAGAGAGAGAGACAGACAGACAGACAGACAGACAGACAGTGAGAGAGGCAAGAAAGAGAGAGACTGAGAGAAGGAAGGGAGAGGAAAGAGAAAGAAAGAAAGAAAGAAGAGAAAGAAAGAAAGAAAGAAAGAAAGAAAGAAAGAAAGAAAGAAAGAAAGAAAGAAAGAAAGAAAGAAAGAAAGAAAGAAAGAGAGAGAGAGAGAGAGAGAGAGAGAGAGAGAAAGAAAGAAAGAAAGAAAGAAGAAAGAAAGAAAGAAAGAAAGAAAGAAAGAAGAAAGAAAGAAGAAAGAAAGAAAGAAAGGAAAGAAAGAAAGAAAGAAAGAGAGGAAGAAGAAGAAAGAAAGAAAGAAGAGAAAGAAAGAAAGAAGAAAGAAAGGAAAGAAAGAAAGAAAGAAAGAAAGAAGAGAAAGAAAGAAAGAAAGAGAGGAAGAAAGGGAGGGAGGGAGGAAGGAAAGGAAGGAAGGAAGGAAGGAAGGAAGGAAGGAAGGAAGGAAGGAAGGAAGGAAGGAAGGAAGGAAGGAAGGAAGGAGAAGGAGGGAGGAAGAAAAGCATGGTATATGTAGGGAAGCATGAGAAGGAAATAGGAAAGAGGGGGCCAGAAGAATGAAGATGATGGTAGGAATGGGAGGGAAGAATCAAGGCTACCCACACTCACATAGGTCAATAGAGAGTAAAAATCAGTAACTTTTAACTCTAGAGGCCATTTACAAAAACACTTTTTTTAAATGGAAAAAAAAAAAAACAAAAACCCTTCCATATTCTTGCTAGCTTTCAGCTTGTCAATTAAGGATTTTATAATAACATCTTTTATAATACTTAGGGCTTATTTATACCAGTCCTTAATTGTTTCATATTATCTTATCACAGAGAAATAAAATATCCAAAACAAGTAGTACAAGTTTCTAAAATTCACTTTTTCATAGAAGAAAAGTATCCATGAATAAAAATGGGGAGAGAGATCTCTCACCAGACTGGATCCAGAGAGTTAAGGCTCTCACTTAACTTGCTTAAAACATGCAATTTTAAAATTATCTCTTCTTTAGAATTATTATTCCTGGACATAGCCTGGGTGATAATGTCTCAGAACTGGATTGGGGTTTATTTTTATATCTTAAATTGTTTTGGAGAGTCAAAATCCATGGGGGTTGATTTTTAAGCTATGGCAGTGGTCATTAAACTTAGAATATTTTCTGTCTAAAAGGCATTAAAACACTACCAACAAAAATTACACAACAAAAAAGTAAACCTTAGAATAATGCTTGAACAGCTGACTTTGTCATTATAGTTTTTCCACTACTACATGCTGGGAAGAAAGATATAAATATGAAGCACTATAGGTTTTCTCCTTTTTTAAAGTCTTTTGTAGAAGACAAAAATGACACCATCATACAGTTACCTAAAAGACTTGACAGGTATTGATTTAAAGCACGATATATCAAGTGGTACTGTAAAAAGGATTTCATGGTCATAAATTTTAATGTCTTCCAATTTTGCACCCTCTCAGTAACTTGTCAATAACAACACTTGAGCATAAAATATTTGCTTCATTCCTGCATGGCATTAAAGGCTATTATACAGTTGTTGGGATACATAAGACATAACCAAAGGGAAACTAAGACTATAAAATTCATGTTAGATATTTACTGAAATTTACCTTCCACTGTCACTGTTGATAGGGTTTGTCTGTTTCCAAATATTTGAAATATCATTTTCATTTCCAAAATCCAGGGGCAAGTCTGAAAACTATTTATTGGATATTAGTTTTGTTATGCTTTATGTAGACTATACTTGTTCTTCAATTTGAAAAACCTAGAACAAATTGTTTCCATGAAATCTGGATCTTTAGATATCAATATGAATTATGTATACAAGTTTAAAATTCAATAGTAACTCTGAGTGGAAAAATGAATGCCAATATGCAACTAGCTCCTGTTTCTAGTAAAGAGTGTCACAATTCAATTTTCAAAATAATTTTCAGCATATAATGTTGAAGAAATCTGACATCAAGAACTTTATTTCTTCCCAGAAATTATCTGAATGATTTCATGTTTATTTACTTTGTACAGCTATTTTGCCCAGATTTTCTTTTATTAAAAGTCTTACAGTAATAAATGAGCAAGAAAGGACTACTTGAGGTTATTTTAATTATATCATTTCAAAGAAGCAAACTTCTCCCACATGAAATGTTGAAATAAACGTTTTTGATACAAATGCCATTCTTATTTTGATTCAAACATAATGGCATCTGAGAAACTGATGTTTTGTGAAACATAAAGGATAAAAATTATATTTACTAAATACTAAAAGAAATGAGTGGCTAAAAAACAAATGAAAGAAATGTACCAAAATATCCTCACCAATGTGAATTGTTATTAATCATATACTCATTTTCAATTCATAAACATGACAAATAATTTTGCCACATAATGAAATATAATAGCATCATTACTGTACCATTAAATTATGTGGCATTTTATTAATATGCTCTGATTGGCATCCCTATTTCCTTGGTCATTTGTTGAACTATTTAAAAAATGCCTATGTCATTTCCATCATTTCCTTTGACAGTTTTGATCTTTATGCTAAGTCAGGTTTTTATTTCTATCTATGAACAATTATAGTAAATATGAGCTGATGTCAATGTTTTCCTCATAGAGAAAAAAAGTTCCTTTTGAAGTATGGCATATGGCTGTCTGAGGAACAAATCAAATCCCTTAATTTATCCAATCAAAAAAGGGAAATCTGGCTGTTTTCTTGGTTTCTGTTGCCAGAATAGTCTTTACTAATTCTAAATTCGAATTATATTTTTCTAAAATTGCACAATCTTCTTTAACATTGTGCTCCAATTTACTTTCTTCTACATAAGTAATTAAAATATTTCACTGAAAGAACTTTTTCTATTTCTTGTTTCAAAAGTATAGTAAACGAAAGTGAATCATAGATTTAATTGCTGACAGCATCTAAGGTGAATTGCATTAGCCATTTTATTTCTTTGGGCTTTGTGGAAGTCAAAATGTAGCTTCTTAAACACATATAACTTGTGAGAATTCTGTGATATATGGAAATTACTCCTAAAATTTATTAAGAAGTATTTAATTGAGTTTCATTTCTATTTTTATTTCTATTTTAACTCAAAGAAATCTGCAAACATCATGATTTAAAAGGGTAGACAGATTTCAATTCCAATCAAAACCCTGACTCAAAGCATTTGCCCTGGGTATATACCTGTAATTAGAAATAGGAAATTATCGGTGTTGATTGAATAGAATTGTACTTCTACAGGGAAATAAATGCAATTATTCCCATTTTTTTATTTGTTCTTATTCTGAGTTCTAGAGAAAGCCTGCTTAGTTCCTGATCTTTTTTTCCCAAGTACTAAAATAATTAGTTATTTAATCTACAATCTATAAAGCATTCAGGATCCTCGAGTGGTTGAAACATTTTATTTGAACATCTGTTTGCTGTTTTATGTTTCCAATGTTATTAATCTTCTTGTAGGTAAGCAGGTGATCCACCCAAACCAAATTGCAGTGGTCCAAGAGCAGTTTTCTCCAACGAGTGAAAAAATTAAGTGGGCCGAAGAACTGATTTCAGCTTTTAAAGAACATCAACAATTAGGAAAGGTAATAGTCTCATTTAATACCTTACATATAATAATATTTAAAAGGATATTTTGAAAATATTGAAGATAGTATTAAAATATGGAAAGGAAAGAAAAATAACTATTTAGCTGGGTTTTTTTTTTCTTTTAATGCACTATATCCATTAATGATTTTCTAGGACATAATCCATAAGTTAAAAGTCTTCATGTGATTAATTATTTTTTAGTTACTCTCCTCACTTTCCTAAGCAGAATTTTAAAGTCCACTGAATCAATTTTTCCATATTGCATAAGAGATATTGCCAGCACTGGGGAAAAATAAAAGCTCTTAGTTTAATGCACAGATATGAATGAAGCATGGGTATGAGAATAATTTGAAATTGAAACAAGAGCAAATAGTAATGAAATGAACACTGTTTGACTAAATGTTTCTTGTGGGAGAATAAATAAATTCCAAGTTTTTTAATGTGAAAAACATCTCTTCAGAATTAGTCATTTAAAAGTGGGCGGTTTTATGTGCATTTGTACCAATTTCTGGACCTGAGATTTGGATAGAGTAGAAAGCAAATTAACACTGGAATATGGTTGTTCCTAATTTAGTGCATCATTGAGTCTCACGTTTCCTGCTCTGTGGGTTTCTGCTATGTAAATATTGCAGTGGTGATGCACAATCTGTCTCCACTTTGTGCCAGTAATACTTAAATTAGGTGTCGCCGGAAGGAAGATTTTATGCCAGTTGCAGCATTGTCAGTTAATTATCTTAAAGGTTATTTGCTATAATCCAGTTTGCCTCTTTTTTTAGAGGAAAGAAAAAAGTTGCATCTGTAAATCTGTTTCTACTAGTTAATAGATGAAGCTGACTCTGGTACTTCTGAGGGATGAAGTTGTGGTATTGGCAACAGAAGGTAGCTTAGCAAAGGAAAAACCCACTGAAAAATTTTAAAGGACTAATTTTTAACCAGGCAGAAGATACTCTTTCTCTGTAACCCTTTTTCTTCTGTGGTGAAACTATAGCATGAATTTGGCAAGCATCTCTTTTTGTATTTTATATTACCGGAACATAAGGCTTTAAAATTTGAGAGACTCAGGGAAGTGGGTGACAAACCAAAAACCTTCATTTTTCTGGTCTTATTCTCTTTCTCTCCTTCACTGTCGCCCCTGGGATTCACACACACACACACACACACACACACACACACACACACACACACACACCACACTTTTTTAAATGCCAGGAGTTGAACTATACTAAAAATTGGAAAAACTAGCTTCAATCTGCCTCCCACCTCCTGGTTCTATGATAGGTAGTAGCAATTTATTTTGAGATGGAGAGACATCCATCTCTGGTTACCTGCTTGTGCTTCCTGGAGAACTATTTTTATTTTGGTAGTTAATTTGTTTTATTTCTGCCTCTCATTCAGCTCCCCCAACCTTCATTCAGTCCCCATGAGGATCCAGTGTAGACTTGAATACACCCTGTAAAACTCATGCATGCACAATAATTTTATCATTCTCTTGCTTATATATGCCTGCGTGTGCACACATGCACATTTGCAAAATGGGTTTCAGTATCACTGGTGCATACCTCATGCCTGTGCAGGAAAACTCATAGGGATAAATACTTTCTCCTGAAATAATAAGCTGGCGTAAGCTGTTGACCTTAAAAATGACAAAACCAGCAGATCCCCAATCTGGGCTTGCAATAAGTGCATCAACAGCCTGTGTTTGTGTGGTGCTGGATGCCAAGGAATGGGGCCACCAGGCAAGAGAAGGAAAGACTGGGTAGTGGGAGAGGTGAACCTAAATTTCAGTTTTAGAAAAATAGAATCCAAGCTAGAAACATACTATTGAACTGGCATTTAAGCAACTCAAATGATGAAAATAACACTTTTCCTTTGTATTTGGAAAGTGCTGTTCCTGGGGAAAATTGTCCCAACCTGTTCAAGCCTTTCAATGATGGCAATGCTTGAATGTGAGAGATTCTAAAATGTTTTTAATCAGAAGTGCTATCTTGTTGTGGAATAAGCTTTCATAACAGTGTGGTGGGATCTATTTTCTTAGGAAAAAATCATAGAAATTAGAGTGGGGTGGAGAGGAGAAACAATTAGGTCATCTTTACCCTGCCCCGAAAGTGTAGGTTTATTCCTTACAGCACATTCTCTAGTTCTTTGTCCAGTCCAGGTTTGAATGACTCAAGTAATAGGGCTTCCAGTTGAGGCACAAGGCTATTTTATCCAGTTAGCTTTTTTTTTTTTTTTTTTTTTTTCATTTTGCCTATACATTGGTTAGTCACAAAAATTAGGTCTGCAGGTAGGTGATTCTCCATCTTGAGGGGATCTTAGGGTTTAAATAATGTGGGTTCAGTTTACAGAGACTTGTTATAAATAGGTTGTTCTATAGAAAATATTGCTCCTAGCCAACAGCTAATCTGTTTCATTTCAAAGGTGAATTACTAAAGAAAGAATAGGAAATATGTTTTACTGAGTTAGTCTCAAGCATAGATAACTTTCAAAGAAAGAAGAGCTAGGGAATTGTGTCTTAGTGAAGTTAACCCACCCACCCAAAAAATCCAACATTAAAAAAAAACAAAACAAAACAAAAAAAAAAAACTTTTTCTCCCCTACCACTGATTTTTTTCCCCTGGTATTGCTTTGAAATGGAATCATCCTGATAAAGCAAAATAACTTGATTTCCTCTTCTTTTCTTCTTCCTTCTCCCAACTCAAAATATATTATGCTCAAAAATCAGAATTATCTATAAAAATTACACTGTTGATGATGGTGTTGTTTGTGTTTTCTTTCTAGTGTTATTAATCAAAACTGAAGGTTCTCTTTTCTCCTCTCCCAGCTACCAAAAAAAATAATAATAAAATCCTGGGACTTTTAGATAAATTATTTTATTTCAGCTGCTGTGATCACAAGATTTTAATTTTGTTTTATTTTTTAATTGAAGTTCTAAGCAAATAAAGTTTGATGTCCTCAGTTCCACCCTAATGAACAATATTTTGAATTTTAAAATAATATTCAGCTCATATAATTTAGAACAATTTGGCAGGTAGTTAAGGTAGTTTTTGTCTGGAACAGATCTGAACCTAGGCTACTTCAGGCTATTTACAGAATAAAATCCTTAGCACAGTCATACTCACAAGTAAGAATTAAGGACATCAATTGGCATTAGAGAATTTAAAGTTCATCTTTGTTTCTGGGAAGATTAAAAAATTCAATATTCTATCTACCATAGTGATGCTGACATTTTAAGTTTCACAAGCTAAAATATTTGTATTCTAGTTATTACCAGTTATGTGCTATCTGTCCTTAATAACCCATATTCTTTCTAGCTTGGTCTTTCAGTAATAGGTGGGGGAATTCAGTTTAAGGTTTAGGCACCATTTGACTTTTTTCCCCCCAATTCCTAATTCTTTTAGAAAATTAATGAGGCCATAAAATGAAAATTTCTCCACTGTTAATGCCTTTGCTCATCACACATGATCTGTATTAAATTCACAAAAACGTTTCCTAATAATTTGATTTTATCTTGGCTCCTTTTTAGCTATTACTAAACTGCATCACACATTTTAAAATGGTTTGGGGAAATGGCCATGGGAAGGGGGAAGAAGGAACATATTTCACGGGGAGATTTTTATTAAAAGTAAATATATCACTGTAGACTTTATCCAAAAATAATTAAATTCTAATTATATTAGAAAATAGTGTATTTTAACCTAAATTCTGCTTACTACATAAGTGGGATTTTTCTAATAGTTCTTTTATTCATTAAGCATTTTAATAGATATAAAAAAATAAATACTCAAAGTGGAAAAAACAAATATTAATAAGTTTTAAACAGTATGTAAATGTAAAATAAAATACATAAAATCCTATAAGACATTTTATAGGATTTTAGACATACATATATATACAAACATATGTTATACATACATATACATGTAGATTAAATATATCTCAGAAATCTGATACAAACCAGATTATTTCTCCTATTTTTTGCTATTTCCAAAACAAATATAACAACTAAGTGAAAGGATTATCATTTTTAAATGATCATTCCCTCCTTTTATTTATAGAAGGGATCAAAGCACAAAACCATATCATCACTTTCAGAATAGAGAGACTGAAAGGGAAAATCTCAAATAATAAAAATAATAGAATAGAATTTGATGATACCTTAATATAATATACGATTTATATAATTATGGCCAAGTAACAAAATTTTAAGTGGCCTGATAAACCACCCACATCCAAGGAGCTAAGGTGTAGTAATTTGGGGACTCCTGTAGAATATCCTTCTTTTAGCATCTCCATAGTTCTATAGAAGTCTGCTTTTAGCATTTCTCACCTTTGATTGTTCCTCATGTTTTGTTTATTCAGCACTTTTATTGCTTCTGTAAAACAGTATTTTAAGGCTTTCTTTTCCCTATTTATATTTTTTCTAATTATTGCTTATAAAATTGGGGGGGGTCATAAGAAGAGAAGGTGTGATCAAAAGACAATTCAAGTTCATTCAACATAAATACTAACAAATTGAGGCATTGTCTAACTAGCCCGACTTATTAACATGTCCTCATACAGACTTCCTTATCTTTGTAGAGTTCTAATTTCACTCAAAAGAATGCAATGAGATCAAGAAGTTATTGCAAAATAAAAGGGCTTATATGAATGTGCAAAATCTTAGGCATACAGTTATGAGCAAATCTTAACAAAGAGTGATGGTCCATTTCATGAAATGGCACTTCTCCAATAGAAAATATATATATATTTTTAAATCTTGCCCTACTCCAGATATTGAAAGGAAATGATTTTATATAGGTATCTGATTAAATATCACACACCTCTTATTTGTGTTTTCAAAATTATTGCTTAACCAAAGAAATAATGTGTTATCCAGATGGCCTTATAACAGACTCACTGAGAGAACTCAGAATGTCCATCCAGCCAAAAAATATTGTTTCCGTGCATTCCCAAGCCAGCAATCCCACTACCTCTCTTCAACTAGATCAAAGAGATGAACTAAAGATTGGTATCTTTTCTGTCAAGTGAAAAGAACTGTTTCCACTTAGAGACCATAGCACTACTACACAGTACCGAACCTTCCCCATCCCCCAAGACTCAGCCATCTTTGGTTAGAAGTCTGGGTAATGAAATCAGAAACTGGCATTTTCTTAGTAAAAGTGAAAGATGGAGGGAAATAAATCTACTTTTGCAATGTTTCTAACTTCAGTTCCTCTCCACCCTTTCCTTTTATTTTTTATTTTTTAGAACTATATGACACAATTTGAATTTCCCAACTATAATTATGATTAAACTGGTTTTTCAATTATACTTTTTAAAAATAAAAAACTGAAATGCTAGTGATATTTATATTCAACATCATCCTAATTTCTGTTGACATGTGGTAAAATCAATAGTAAAGGAGAAGGGATACTTTTTTAGGTCCCCTCCCCATTTTAAAGAAACCCTAGATTGTTAAAGAGTTTTAAGTCATCTTGGAGATCATCTTTTCTAGGAATTCCATAATAACGAGTTCTGGGTTGACCAAAATGAATCCACTCACTCCCAAAATGAGAGTTCAAAATATACCTGAAATACAAGACCTACAACCACAAACCTACAAAACACAATAGTCATAAACAAGAGTTAAATAGAATTGGAAAATGCCAGGATATTTTTTTCTTTGATATTACATACATTACATAAAGTTCCTGGCAGCTAGGGGAGACACAGTAAATATAGTGTCAGGCTTAGAGTCAGGACCTGAGTTCAAAACCAGCTTCAGATATGTACTATCTTTGTGACCTTGGGCAAGTCATTTAACTATTTGCCTCAGTTTCCCCATCTGTAAAATAAGTCTGAGAAGGAAATGGCAAACCACTCCACTTTGCCAAGAAAATCCTAAAAGGGGTCACAACTGAAAATGACTAAACAACAACAACATAAGGTTCCTGTAAGGATAAGAGAAAGGGAACATATGCCTTTTCAGTTTTCACACATTCTCCCTCCAACTCTGTATTAAATTATTTCTCTCCCCTGTTATGACACTGATCTGGACTCATCTCTGCCCTAATTCACCAAACATAACTCTGATTTCTTCAGTTTTATAGCATTTCTCTCTCTCTCTCTTTCTCTCTTCTCTCTTCTCTCTTCTCTCTTCTCTCTTCTCTCTCTCTCTCTTCTCTCTCTCTCTCTCTCTCTCTCTCTCTCTCTCTCTCTCTCTCTCTGTCTCTCTCTCTCTGACTTTCTCTCTCTGACTCTCTCTCTCTCTGTGTCTCTGTCTTTCTCTCTCTCTCTCTCTCTCTCTCTTTTCTCTCTGTCTCTCTCTTTCTCTGTCTCACACACACAACACACACACACACTCTCATAACTTTTATACATTTTGTTGATTAATGTGTTTATTTCTCCTTAAGTCACATATCTCCCATTACATCTGAAAGCTAGTAAGATTGGTATGAAAAGCCTTAAACCCATAATCCATAGCTTAAGGAACATTAGAATATTGCACAGAAAGCTGATCCCAGAGTTATTACATCTGGATTTGGAATATAGCTCTAATATTTACTACCCCTGGAATCATGAGCAAGTCTTTCTACTTCTGTATTCCCTTATCGATAAAACAGATATAATAGCACTTTCTCCATTAGGGAATATTTCCTTTTCTGGAAGTACAAAAGGTGATACCACATAATGCAATGGAGACAGGTCTTTCAGCTCCCTGGCTCCTCTGGCAGATGGAACTGATCAATAGTTGACCACTTATTGGGTGAGTGTACTATGTTGTAGTCAGCAGCGATTCAATTCAGTATATGACTTACATAAGTTTCAAAGTTCATATTTATATCATCCGAAGACTAAACAGTGTTCTAAATTAAATGGTTTTTCCAGGTTATTGATAGAAAAGGGGAAAGAGCCATTAGGAATATGAGGGAACAAACAAATGAATGCAAGTACAGAAGGAGATATGGATCTATTTAGAGCTATAATTCAGCAGCTAAATGACAAAGTGGAAACAGATGATAGCTTTGGATTCAGGAAGACCTGAGTTTGAATGCTGCTTCAGTTGCTTACTAACTGGTTATAAAATGGGAAGGATAATAGTACTTTCTTCAGTGGATTGTTGTAAGGATCAATGCTATGTAATGCCCCAAACTTTAAAGCCTTATATAAATACTAGGTGCTATTATTAGCTATTATTACATAAATATAGATAACAGTCACCCACTTTTAAAATTATATAGATAGCTATAAGATTTGTTTTTATCTACATACTACAGATATAGCTACAGATAGAAATAGATACAGATATAGCTGGAATGAAAAACTCACATTTGTATATCACTTCAAAGTTTTCAAAGTACTTTGATTACAACAGCATTGCTTGGAAGCTCCTTTTAAAATTATAGATATAGTTATCTCCAGAGATAGAGATATTCATAAAGCAACATATCTGTGTACTATTTAGGCAGCTAGATGATACAGAGGACAGAATACTGAATTTGGAGTCAGGAAGATGAGTTCAAATCCAGACTCAAATAAGTCAAAACAGAAGTTTTCCTCAATTCTCTCATTTGTAAAATGATGATAATAATAGTACCTTCTTCCCAGATTTGTTGTGAGGATAAAATGTGATAATATTTGTAAAATGCTTTGTAAAACCTTAACCTGCTATAAAATGCTAACTAATATTGTTATTGTTGTTGCCATTAATACTAGATACAATAGCATATACAATTGGACATATCTCTACAACTATCTGTATGTAAATATCAGCAATTAATATAGTTATATAATTTTATTTTTTTTGTTTTTTTTTAATTTTTTATTATATATTTTTATAATATTATCCCTTGTATTCATTTTTCCAAATTATCCCCCCCTCCCTCTACTCCCTCCCTCCGATGACAGGCAATCCCATACATTTTACATGTGTTACAATTAGTTATATAATTTTAAAGGAAGGTTTTTGTAATAAAGTTCCTTTGGAAACTTAAAGACAAATGAAGTAGTATTCATTTCATCTATGTGTGTTCATCTATATCTATGTACAATTATCCCTTTCACATCACCAGCATTAAGCAATCTGGAAAATCTATGTAAATTTTTTCTGCCCTCCCTTCATACCAGGGGAAAGTGTGAATTATTATGGCATTAAAAGATTAAATATGTTTTATTATACAATATAATACATATGTTTATGTATTTCTGAGTTTCTAACCTTTTCAACATCATCTATTGGCCTTCATATGTTGTCTATGACTTCCACAAAACTCCTAAAATATTTCCATTTAATTTCTTATGCCTACCTAAGATATATCAAAACCACAATGGAAAAAGTCAAAATGTGGAAGGGATAATTGTATATGGTAACATACCTCCATCTGTACCTATCTCTCTACATAACTTTAAAACAAACACCTCATATAGACAACTATATCTATATTCACACACATTAATTTGTAACATCACAGAACTTCTTCCTTTATATTGGTATATCAAAATAGTAACATATACACTTATGGATAGAATATAATTTTAATTTTAAATTTTAAAAGAAGATATTTTACCAAATTATTGTGATTAAACATATTCTGGAAACCTTAAAATGCTAGACAAATATAATTATCATTATTCATTTAATCTAGCCTATAAGAACAAGCATGGAGAGGTGGTATTTTAGATAATGCCTATAATTGCAAAAGGACTTTGTGGCCTTAAAAGTGTTTAACCACAGTGCCCTAGAAAACAGTATCAAACACATGGCCATATCTAACTGTGGTCCAAATTTAATTGAAAAATATTAGCAAAATAAATAAAAATATAATAAAATATAAATGAAATATAAATACATAATAAAAATATAAATAAGATAACAGTATATGGTTTTCTAAGTCAATATACGTCAGGGTGATCCTTATGTATGATTTAATGTCTTCTATCTCTTTGTGAGTTTGACACTACTTCCCTAGAAGGCCAGAGATGAGAATATTATTCCATCAAAATCCACTTGTCTCTCTTTTTCCTTTTTCTCCAGATGTTTGTTTTTATATTTTTGTCACTGTGTTTGTCTGTTTCTCTATCTTCTGTTTGTTTTTCCTTTTCTGTTTTTACTTGAGTATATCTTTTGTGTCCTTTTTCTCTATCTCTCTAACCCATTAATATGGGCAAGGTACTATGCTAAGCACTAAAGGTATAAAAACAAAATGAAAAATAGACCTGAGAGAAATTACTATTGAGAGAAATATACTATTATATCAATAACTAATTATTAATTGTGATCTACCCTTTTTTCCTTCTATTTTCTATAAAAGCCCATCCCCTGTTAAGGTCAGTCTCTGTAGAGCATGGTTGGTTGATGAAATTACTCCTAGCCCAGAAGAAAAATACTCATCAGTTTGAGGCAGGACTCCACCCTATTAGGAGTACTAATTTTTGTTTAGAGTATAAACAGAATCCAGTCTGAGGGAAGAACTCCTGTCCTTGTCTTCCTCCTTTTAGAGTATAAAGTTACCCAGAGCTCATGAAGGAGAAGACCAGCCAGAGATCCAAATGGGAAAAGCCCAGATAGCTGGAAAGCTGCATTCTTGCCAACACTTTTAGCCCATCTCCTCATTAAATGTTCACCCATCAAAGTTAATTTTCACTTGTCAGGGGAATTCCCTTTCAAAAAGTATTTAAGGCATTTCAGGGTCTCCCTTGGCATCTGCTCACTAAGAGAAATAAATGACTGCCCATCAATTTATTGATTGATGGTTAGCCTAATTAATAAATTGATTATTAATTACCTAGAAACTCTGACTCTTGGGATTTTCATTCATCTTGACCTCTGCCCCAAAGAATCAATATTTTACCAGAGGGAGACCATATTAAAAGGATAAATATGTGATGATTCTCAAATCTACCTTTCCTTCCCCAATCTCTTTCTTGATCTCTGATCTTGCATCTCCAACTGCTTTTCAAACATCTCCAATTGAATATCCAGTAGACATCATTATGTCAAAACAGAACTCATTATCTTTCCCCTTAAACTCTTCCCTCCTACCTTCCCTATCCGTATGGTGAACACCACTATCTTGGCTTCCTCACTATATTTCTACACCCAAGTATTATTACTCAGACCTGCTCCTTTCACCTTTACAATATCTCTCAAATACTTCCCTCCTCTTCTCTGACACTGCCATCACTTTAGTGCCTTCATTGTTGCAATAGCCTGCTGCTGAGTCTGCTTGCCCTCAAGTCTCTCCCCACTCTAATCCATTCTTCATTAACCTAGCTAAAGTAATTTTTCTAAATCACAAGTTGCTCATCACATATACACACACACTCACACCCTATTCAATAAACTACAGAGGCTTCCTACTGCCTCCAAGAACAAATTTAAAAATGCTCTATTTGGATTTCAAAGCCCTTCATAAACCTTCCTTCTCCTACTTTCCAGTCTTCATGTACCTTACTCCCCAACAGGTACTCTTTGATCTAGGTAAACTGGCCTTCCAGCTGTTCCAGGAATGAGACACTGTCACTCAGCTCCGGGCATTTCCTCTGACTGTCCCCCATTAACTGTAACATTCTCCCTCCTCCACCCATGCTGTTGGACTTCCATTAAGTCTCAACTAAAATCCAGGGACTGTCTATTAATTCTTTTTGTAACCCCATCACTTACCACAGTGCCTGACATATGCTTAATAAATGTTTACTGAAAGAATGAACGTATGATTGGAGGTAGAAGGAGAAAATATTAACAATTAAAGGGATCAAGAAAAGCTTCCTAAATTGCACATGTTTAACCTATATTGGATTGCTTGCTGTCTTGAGGAGGAGATGGGAAGGAGAGAGGGAGAAAAATTTGGTTTGCAAAGGTAAAGGTTGAAAACTATCTTTGCATGTATTTGGAAAAATAAAATACTATTTAAAAAAAAAAGAAAAAGAAAAGCTTCCTATATGATATAGCACAAAACTGAACCTTGAACCTCCAAAGAAACAGGATACTAAAAGGCAGAAATGAGGAAAATGGGGAAAACGTCTTTCAGGCACAGAAGAGACTGCCTTTATAAAGACATTGAGGCAGGACATAGAAAACTAAGTTCAGGAAATACCTCCTGCTTTCATTCTAAGTATATCTCTCTTCTTTCTTTCCTTTCCAGCAAACATTCCTTTACAAAAAAAAAAAAGTTCAGCAAAACTAATATATTAGTTATGCGTGGCAGCATATAGAACATTCTGAATCCATAATTCCTTTTCTCTACAACAAAAAAGAGTTGAATTTTCTTATCCCTTCTCCCCAGGCAAGCTCAATTATTATAGTTACACAGAATATTGTGTGTTATTTATAGTGTTACAGCCATTATTATAGAGTGTGTATTTATAGTGTTTCTATTTATATTTATAGTTATAGTCATTAGTGTGGGTGTATATTTTATAGAAATGTTATATAATGTGTTTATATTGTATTTATATGTTTATAGTGTTATTTATAGTGTTTTATATTTATTTGTTTATAGTGTTATAGTCATTATATTGTGTATGTGTATATATATATATTATATAGATGTAATATAATGTATATATGTTTATATATTATATAAATGTCATATAATATATATATATATATGTATGTATGTATGTATATTGTTTTCCTGGTTCTGCTGATTTCATTCTTCATCATTTCATGTAAGTTTTCAAATGTTTCTGTGAATTTCTCATATCTGACATTTTCTTATGATAAAATAATGTTCACTTTCACTCATGTCTTAATTTATTAGCCATTCCACAACTGATTTGTTTTCTACTTTTTCCAGTTCTTTACTATATCAAAAAGTGTGACTAAGAATATCTTAATAAATAAATGGATCTTTCTGTCTTTTAGCTTTAGGGTGGTTATCCCTAGCAGTAGAATCTCTAAATTATAGTAACTGGACATTTTAACCACTTTCTCCCCCATATAATTCTAAATCATCTTCTACATTTATTGGATTAGTACATAACTCCACTAACAGTGTTTTACTGACCTCCTGCAGTTCCTCCAACTTTTTTACTATTTCCATATCTTTCTTGCTTTTAATTTTAAAAGCAGATGAGAGAAACTTGGTTTTCTCTACCTTTTTATTTCTCTGTATCTGTTCTTACACACACACACACACACACACACACACACACACACACACACACACACACACACACGTGCACACACATACAAACATTTTTTAAAAGTTAACTGTTTTTTACTTATGCATTCTATATTAAAATCACCTTCCCCACCTTGGGGAATCAGTAACTCTCAAAAGGAAAAAAAGTTTCTTACCTAAAGATACTGGAAAATATCTTTATTCCCTTTGAATTTACCTGTAGCATATATTATATTAACACTTTTAAGTATGCAAAAGCATTGTTTTACTACTTCATAAAGTCCTGACAGGCAGAAAATTTTGAAATGATTAGGTGCCCTATTTGAAGAATGGTGCTGTCACCAGAACATGTTATTAACTGATCTGACCTTTTGCCATCTTCAACTGAAACTAAAGAAGACATGACATTTCTGATCAGTTTTAATTGGGAAATGTCAGCCTCAGTAAACTGAGGAAGTCTTACTAAGTTCAAAGGAATTTTTATCCAATTACAGTTCCTATGTGTCTTACATATAAAACAGCTATATATCTCACAGAACTGAATATGTCAATGTGTAAAAAAGGTTCAAAGACTTGTTCCAAAAATCCACATAATTTTCACCATATATCATGAGATCAACATTGAGGGAGAAAGCACTTTCACCAGAGAAATCACAGCTCTATCCAAGTTTTATAGAACTTTTAAGTTATTAGATTATAAAGATTTATAAGAAGTAAGCACAAAATCTTATTTGCAAGCATATGTAGCCTTTAGATTTTAATATTCTTTAAAAATGGGATTTTCATCAATTACTGTGATAGTATTCATTTGATTGTTTTTCATATAATGTTCAGGATTTCCCCTTAAGAATATTTAAATTCAGTCCATCATCATGATATACCTATGTGTAACACACTATCAAAACTAAAAGGAAGACAGCTCTTTCCCTCCAACAAAGAGATTATATTAAAAACAAAATCTGCTTCTATAAAATCTGCATCCCTAATATTTTGTTTATTATAGACAATTTTTCCTATTTATCACATTTCTCAAGCACTCAATCATTGAACAAACAATTTTGAGTGTAGAAGTAGAAACTCAGGAAGGAATGGCTACAAAAGTCATTGTAGATATCATTTCACCGATAAAATTAGTAGGGGTTGGCAACTTATTGGAGAATTGAAAGAAAGAAAGGAGTAAGGCTGGCTTTGAATTTTAAGACTGGATGACTAGAAGGATGACCCTCAGAAATGAAGACATCAGGGGAAAGCAGATTTCAGAGAAGAAATGATATTCAATTTTATACCTTGAATCTGAAGTATTGGTAGAAAGAAGATAGAGACACTTCAGTCTACATCCATAAATTTGTGAGTCATTCATGTAAAAGTGATAGTTGAATTTGTGGAAATGGATTGCTTTGGGGAAAATGTAAAGAGGGAAGAGGAGGAAGTTAAAAATAGACATTTGGGGAATGTCTACATTTAGGAAATGTGAGAAGTTGGAAAAGAAAAGGTTGGCAAGACAAGAGGGGAATTTATAGAAAGAAAAAGGTATGAATGTTTCAGGAGGAAATGGTCAACAGTATCATGTTTGGCAGAAAGGTCAAGAGAAATGAGAACTACAAAAAGGCCACTGGATTTATATATTGATTATGTCATCAACAATCTTCATAGAATCATAGATTTAAAACTAGAAAATACTTAAGAGGTCATCAGGGTCCCATCCTGTTATTTTATACCTGAGGAAACCGTGGTTCTGAAAAAAGTAAGTGACTTGTCTAGTATCTCACAACTAATAATTATCTGAATGAAGCAGGATTGCCTCTTCCAGACTACAAATCTAGCACTCTATCCATTGCAAATGCAATACTCCATGAACTGCAACAGGGCAGTTATGGTAAAGTGGATAGAGTATCAGGATTGGACTCAAGAAGAATCATCTTCATGAGTTCAAATCCAGCCTCAGACTCTTATTATTTATCTGACCATTTGGCTCAGTTTCTTCAAATTATAAAATGGAGGAGGAAATAACAAACCATTCCAGTATCTTTGCCAAGAAAACCCCAAATGGGGTCATGAAGAGTCGGACATGATCCACTATGAGGGGTTGCTTCCAACCTCAAGAAAACAGTTTTCTAAGAGATAGAATGATGGATTAAGAATTCTGCAAAGCATTTAATTTCATTTGATTCTCAAAGGTCAGTGCTTTTTGATACCCATTTTACAAATGAAAAAACTAAGGCTGAAAAGGGTTCAGATAGTGATGATAATGATAGCATTTAGGTGCCCTTTAAAGTTTGCAAAGCACTTTACAAATATGTCCCATTTTATCCTCCTATTAACCCTAGGAGATAGGTGCTATTCATATCTCCATTTTCCAGATAAGGAAACTGAGGCTGAGAGAGATTAAGTGTCACTTGTCCAGTGTCACACAGCTAATAAATGTCCTGAGACTGGGTTTAAACTTAGATCTTCCTGACTGAACCCAATTGAGTCATATCAGATTTAAGTGCTAGAAGGGGCCATCAACCCTTCCTAGTCATCCAATTTCTAGTTATCTGGAATCTGATTACTATCTCTTCTAAATTGCGTCTTTATCTTCTAAAATTGTAAAACATATTCATTGAAACAGCATTTACCCCTCATATATGAATGTTTTGCCTCAAATTATTTTCCTTTAAGACAATTAAGAATGTGATTTTAAAGAGCCATCATATATAGGAGACCCCATATAATCTTGTAGGAGAAACAGGAAAGAAAGCACCTCAGACAAGGCAACTTTTCCCATTTCTGTTTGTTGGAAAATCATAGGGAGGCATGATCCCTGGAATTTCTCAGGAATGAGGCTTTCGAGCATACATGACCTCCATTTTTTCTGCCTTCCTGGAGGTTGGCATCCAATGTACATTATAATTTCCTGAGATTCAGCATTAAATATCAGAGCTGGTTTATTAGTAATCTAGGGTAAGGAATGAAGAGGAAGGGTGCTTCCCTCAAGGTTTTTCCTAATTTCAAAGCTCAAAGGACTGCTGTCCTGGTGTATTTCTGTTAAATCCGTTTAGTAATAGATCAACACTGAAAGCAAGTCCTCCTTCTCAGGGTTTCTCCTTGATGCTCTGAAACCTAAGGTTTGTTCTAGCATTTCAAAATATCTTAATGGGCTAGGATTTTTACAGCCCTCTCCAATGAGGTAACAGATTTTCTTCACATCCTTCAAATACTCAGAAGGAATTGGAGGTCTTAACGGAATTCCTAGCAGTGTTTTTTTTTCCCTGATGCCTTAAATTTGAAAAGGGAGTAATTGTTGGAGGTAAGACTTTCCCATATAAAAATCACTGTCACCGCTCACCAAAAAGCTGACTGTCCATGTAAATTAAAATATTAGCAGTTCCATGATGAAACGTGCCTTAAAATAAAATTTCATAAGACACACTTTTAAGTTTAACCTTCATTATTGGCATTTTCTCTACCACTTCCTTAAATACAATTAAAAAAACAAAACAAAACAAAAAAACAAGAAATTGAGCCTTGATTTGTAACTTAATGATTTTCAGGGCATTAATGCTCCCACTAAAAATTTAACCATCTACTCGAGCCAGTAGGAACTGACTCCAGCACACTTCTGATATTGTCAATCTCTAACAAAGGCAATGATGGATTTAGACCACAGAATGGATGAGATACAGAATTTGGCAGCATGGCCAATAAAAGAAGTTGTTTTACTTGATTATGCATATTTGTTACAAAGGTTTGATTTTTCTTCTTTTTTTCCCAAGGAAAGAGAGATGGTAGAAGTAAAAGAGAAAATAGCTTTTTGCATATTAAAAAAGTAAAGTTAAATGTATAAAAGAATACTGGTGATGACAGAAGAGTAATAATTTCATTTTAATGTATGATGATTTCAGTAACAAATTGACTTTTTAAAATAATAGTTAACATAACCTTTATTTATTACTAGTTGCTGAAATTAAATTCACAACCTATTAGTGAAACTATTTAGTATTTAAATACTAAAGGTTAGGCAACAAAAATATACAGGGTAGTCTGGATATTACTACGTTAAATTTAACACATACTTTTAAAATAGATACTTTTTAAATATTACAAAGATTTATTACAAAGATTCACAATTTGATAACATTCTTCTTTTTTCTGTTTCCTGAAGGTGGAAATGTTCATATTCGTTGATCTTTGTCAGGTTTGTAATTTTTTAAAAAGGACAAAATTTTAAACCAACCAAAGATTAATAAATGCTAAATGTTAAAAGTCCATATATATAAAAAATGAGTTCTTTACCTTCAAAAGCAAAAGCAAGATTATGTCATATCCTATCATCATTCTCACTAAAGCCTTTTTATTTTACAAAGCTGAGATTTCATATGTCCCATTGTAACTACTTCACTCATTAAAAAATAATCTTTACCTTTTGATGTAATAATAGTTTTTATTAGTAAGCTTAAAAGTTGCATTAGTCTCTTAATGTAACTCCCCAAAGAAACTATAATAAATTTCCTTTCTTTTGTGATTTCTTATTCTAATGATCCATCTCTCCATGTTACTTTTTGAAAAATAATTAACTCAGTGGTTCAGAAAAAAAAATTTTGTTCAATTATATCTTACTTTTCACAACCCCATTTGGGGTTTTCTTAGAAAAATAATTTGCTCTTTCCTCCTCTTCCTCTAGCTCATTTTGCAAATGAGGAATTGAGGCAAAGTGAGTTATATAACTTGTCCAAGGTCACACAACTGGTACATGTTTGAGATTGGATTTGAATTCAAGTCCTATTGTTCCATTCTCCATGATCTACCCACTGGGCCACCTAGCTGCCCATGGAAGAAAAAAATTAACCCAGTTAAATGTTTTTTTGAGCTGCTGAGTATATGAGGGTGAAAAAATGATAAGAAAGATAGAGAACAATAGTAAGTAAGCATCACATGTTCTTAAGATTCGAGGGAAAAAATACAGCAAGTTATAAAGAACAGGAAGTTTGCTTTAGAGCCAAGGAGACCTGGGTTCAAGTGCTTCTTCTTATTCTGTGAATATGAACAAATCACTTAAATTCTCAGTGCCTCCAAGTAGCCTCCAGTACTATAACCTACATCCACAATGATGGAGTTTCCATATCAGGAGTTCCCACTGAAGCACTGATAGGTCTAGACAAAAAATATATATTATAGAAATGATGGGAGACAAGAATCTTCTCCATCTCTCATGCATCATGGTCATCATGGGTAGGGAGTGTTATGTTACCAGCTTAGGCAGGATTCCCAACCTTCAATAGCCGAGAAAAGGAAGTTACCTCATCCTGGCCACTTCTAATACTCCCATTGGACAGCAAATTATATACCATTGTGTTAAGTCTTGGTTTTCCCTGTTGCAGCAACCATTGCTGCACAAGTACTATCAGTAACTGGCACTATATCATCTCATCTCTATGAAGTGCCTAAGGATTAGTGAATGTTATGCCATTCTACATCCAAAAGGAAGAACAAAAGTTATTTCTGGGTCTTATTTCAGCTGGTCAAAATAAAGACTCTGGATAGCTTCCAATAGTCAGAATTTTTTTAAGCATTTTATATCATTTTTGTGACTTGCCTAAGATCCCTGATAGATTCTAGGTCCTCCAAAAAGTGAAACCTCCTTGGGGACAAGGACTGTTTTTGCATTTCTTTGTATCTGTAACTGGCACATAATACAATGATCATTAGAAAATGCTTGTTGACTGACTGATTAGTAAAGCTATTGAATGACGACTAGAAAACAAATCTCTTCTGAGCACAGTGCAGTGTGCTTTACCTTAGCTCATACTACTTTTCTATGGTATCTGCCTTCGAAGTGTTCTCAAAGTAGATCTGAAAGTAATCCCAAGATTACCAAAAAAAAAAAAAAGAAAAAGAAAAAAGAAAAGAAAAGAAAAGAAAAAGATAATACCTCTAACAAATCTCTGCTGGTGTGCTTAGGCTATAATGATACACCAAGGTCCCCTCCTCTTGACAAAATTATTTTATCCTGATTTTGTATACATTTCACATTTATTAATATCTACAGAAATTGTTTCCTCTCTCCACTAGAACAAAGCTCCTTGAGAGCAGACAATGGTCATTTTGTCTTTTATGTCAATGTCACCTAGCACAGCATTTGGTACATAGTACAATTTAATAAATGTTTATTGAATCAAACTGAATTTTTAAACCTTTTTTGAGTATATATTTTATATCTTTTAGGTATATTGTAACTCCTAATAAGTCACTAATAGGTTCATAGACCTAAAGCTAGAAGAGGCTTAAATTACCTCATTATTTTCCAGATAAAGACACAAATAGCAAGTGTCAAAAGCAAAATCTGAACCCAGATTTCCATCCCAGAGCTTTTCTGCTAAACCATTCTAAAGAAAAATATAAATACAACTTAGCAGAAGTTAAGAGTAGCAGTAGCCATAGTACTTTTATAAAGCACCAGATAGGGACACAATGTATAGAGTACCAGTCTAGCCTCAGACATTTACTAGTTGGGTTAACCTGAGAAAGTTACTTAATCTTGTTTTCCTCAGTTTCCTCACTTTCCTCATTTATAAAATGAGCTGGAGAAAGAAATGGAAAACCACTCTAGTATCTTTGCCAAGAAAACCCTAAATGGGGTCACAAAAAGTGAGAAACAACTAAACAACAACAAAAAACATCCAGTGAAGTTTCAGTCATTGGGTACTCAACATCAGCTCTCTAAACACTGCCCTTTCAAGAACATAACATACATGTGGTGCAAAAAAAAAAAAAAAAAAAAAAAAAAAAAAAAAAAAAAAAAATCAGTCTTTCAGACAAAGGGGAAATAAAGGAAAGGCTTGTAATTAGGAAGGCTGAAGTAGGGCCGAGGGGCTTGAAGCAACCTGGTTTTCCCTTTGTTTGTAAATGGAACAGTCAGGCTAGAAAGTGGGATAAAATGCTACACAGCCAGAAAGAGGAGGAGTGATTGTACCTTCAACAGCTTGAGCTACAGGCTATTCTGTGACTTTATCAGCTACAAAGCCCCAAGAGATGCATGGACTCTGCAGCATCTAGAAGGGATAAGGGGTGGGAGGAGGGGACACTGAGGAAGGGGGGAAAGCTGCATTCTTCATTAGTAAGTCGAGATTTTTTTTCTGACTTCACACAAAAAATGGACTATCTCTGTCTAAGCTGAGATGCCATTAGTGTGGTATGCAGTATCCTCTAGTTAAGATTAAGCCTAATGGAGAGAAATCTTCATGGAAGAAGCATGAAATGCAACAGAAATAAGAATAAATCAAAAGATCTGGGTTCAAGTCCCAGAATCTCCACCATCTCTGAGGGTCATCTGGGATAACCTAATTTTAGTTCTGTTATCCTAGAGGGAAAAAAAAAGTCTCAAAGCAGCCCACCCTTCCTCTGGGTTCCAAAGAGCAGGAACATTATAATGTGTTTGAGAACATACGAAGGATCTAATTGAGAAGGGAAGTATGATAATAAGACAAGGTGAGTCATAGAATCTTAGCACTGAGATTATTTAGACCAGCATCCAAATGAAACACGAATACCTTTTATAGCACCCCTCAAAATGTCTAGCTCCCTATATACATACACACACTGAAGACAAAACACATTAGACATAATATAGACAATTATGTGTATTAAACTATTTATTTATGTATATCTCTGTATATGCACATATACATGAATGTCTATATTTGTTACATATTATGTATTTAATTATTAATATTTAGTTTTATTAACTTACATTGCATAATTTATTAATAAATTAATATTATTTAATTTATAATTAAATATAAATTTAATTCTATAAAACATATTATATATTATGTATATATTATAAAACTTTTCCATATTTTATATTATATATGAATATATAATATTATATATTTTATAATATACATAAAACATCAAGGCAGCAGAAATGTAGGTATTTAGAGGAATAGCAATTATCCCAAGTTTTCCCCTAAAGTTCTCCATTTAACAAATTAAATACAGTATGCTCTCTACTAAAAGATGATAAGAAAAGAGATGACTAAAAATGATTTATTTCTTCCTTCTCAGAATGCTAAAATATCTATTATTTGTACTAGCAATTTGTGTACTTAAGAAGTTAACTGTCTTAAGTTGTCATTAAAGTGTTTTACATGTTTGGGTGTGTATCTTGGGGGCAGGACCCATGCAGGGCATATGGTAGGTACTTGGATATTTAATATGCCTCTTAAACTAGAATACTACTTACTCTCTTCCCCAAAATCTAAGAGGGGTCAGTAAAATCAGCAGGTCTGTATCACTATTTTGAAATGGGAAGGACAAGGAAGAGGAAAACACTGATTTCCAGTTTATCATCCCACGAATATACCACATCACAATGGCTATCTATAGAAGCATAGCCCTCAACAACAGTGGAAAATTTTAAGAAAAATCCCAGATCTGCTGATAAATATCTAAAAATTTAAAACTACTAACAAACCTAGGAACCTTAGATCCTGTTAGAAATAAAGTTTAGCAAGGAAAGAAAGTTGGAAAACAAATTGAATTAATCAGGCACTGAACAGTGAGAAGGCTTTTTGGTTTGGGTTTTGTTTAAAACACACACACACACACACACACACACACACACACACACACACAGAATTCATATTTTCCATGACTTGAGTATTCTCCCAAGATCTTTCTGAGGCTCAGCATCCCATTCCCCTGAGCTAAGTGACCCATGATTGTCTACTACAATGGTTCACTTGTAACAAACTATGATTACAACAGTAGTTGTGTTCATTCCACTTCCAATAATAGCTCGAATGGAAATTCTAAGTATGTTAGGGGAGTGATTCCCTACCACTAGCATGGTCTTCAAATAAATATGATCTGCACCACTGGACGATTGGAACTTAACTCAGGAAGCCATGAGGAAGTAGCACGTCTGTAAGATCAGCAAAACCAAAGCTAAGACCTTCTGCATAAGTGGGAACACTCTCCTGGCTGCACCTGTGTTCTGAAATACAATGGGTTTCAAAACCTATATCCCCTTTCCCCTTTCCCCCATCCTATTCCTTTCCTCCCTATTCCCCCAGATCCCTTAAATTAAGCAAACTGATCCAGTGTAGTAGTTTGGTTTTTCTTTGTATGGATATCTGGTTTAAAGAAAACAAAAGCAAAACATCAAAAATGAAGATAAGAAAATTTTTCTTTTTACTATCCAAATCACAAATGTGATTTCCAGCAGCCTCAATAATTTTGCTTAGTTTATGCTCAAGAGAAATTAATTGATTTTGAGCAGCCTTCTGAACAAAAAATATGCATATACTATATATGTTTGTACACATATAGAAGTGTATATATGTATGTGTGTGTACATGCACACATATATGTATAAAAATACCAACATACATACATAGAAAGGTATATGTGTGTATGTACATACACACATATATGTATAAAAATACCAACACACATACAGGGTTTTTTCTGAGGAATAATTGGGATATATTGGATAATGGCATTTTTAGTAAATCTGTATTCCCACTATGGTAAATTATTTGTAAATGGGATTTTTATACTCTCAACATTTTACAAGAAGTCATAATAATATCGTTGCTCAAACTAGTTCCAAATCATTCCCAGTAACCAGGATCAGAAAAAAGCATAATTGTGATTTTTAAATTCATAATTTCCCTTTATTATATGGTTTAATCAAATATTAATTGCTACCCCTTGGGGATTTTTTGGGAGGTGGGGCATTTTCCTGATTTACCAGAGCTCTAAGCAAGCCAACATCTCCAATAAAAATACTTTGAAATAATGTACCCCAGTCTCTAGTACCTGTATTTTAGGATTTAAGAGTCCTACTTACTCTACTGAGCATTAGCTGTCTGTCTTCAGTTTTATGTTCTCTATGGAATGGCATATCTGAATTCAGAGGAAGCCATGTCAAAAAGGATTGATTATTGATTTTCCAAGGGTTCTCACTGGTAGGTTAGGTCATAGGTTATGAAAAAGGCATTGGCTATCAAAGGGTCTCAAGAAAGAAGGACCAATGAAGCTAATATTATCGTGGTTTGCAGCAGACCATGGAATATTGAAAGAGCAGGTGATAGCTTGGCATTAATTAATAAAGAATAATTACATTATTATAGAAGGTTGGTGCAGGAATTAGACAGGGAGGTGTTAAGAAGAAGGTAGATTCCAAACCTCAAAAAGAAATTTCTAAGGATTATGAAATGGAGATTTCAGAGATTAGTTAAATTGAGCCATCAACTAAGAAACTCACCTACCAAAAAGGCTTAGACAACTATAGGAAACAACTTTAGCCCTAAAGGAAAGTGTGTACTTACATTTTATTTTTAAGTCTGACAGGGAAAATCCTATCTTAGGAATCATAACAACATTGTCATTGGGATATGCTGTAGATAATGCCCTTCAATGTTAAAGCTCAAGTTTTAAAAAAAGAAAATAAAAGGGGAAAATATTAGATTAATTTACAGTCATCTGAAATTTCTCTGGTTAACATTAGAAAGGACTGTGCTTTAGAAATACTAGAATAATTTGAGTGTCTTCTCTATGAACATAGTTGTTGTCATCATCAAAGCTTTAGCCATCAGAAAACAAGCAAGATTTTCTCCAAGAAATCACTAACTTTTCAAGGCTGGAAAGAGTTAAAAAGTAAGTTATTACTAGATTATTACTGAAGCATTAGGGGAAAAAAAGCCCAATATTTACTAAGTTCTCTCTCTAAAATGACACATAAATATTAACTATTATATACACATCAGAGTGAAGTCATATTCCAAAACTTCAATGCTTTCATGAATCCTTTCTCAGTGGGGAAACCCTTCCACTGGTGTTTATAGCAATCCACCAATCACCAATCACTAATATCTTTACATAGAAGTAGTAGTTGAATTTATGGGAATGAATGAGATTTCTAAGGAAAGGAATGTAGAAAGAAATGACAAGGGAACAAAAAATGAACTCTTTTTTTCATCACCATTATATCCATTATCACTTAGTTGTTACTGAATAAAGAAAACCTGAACAAGAATTTACTTTGAATCTTTAGGTTTATTAAGGGTTCCCCAATTCTACCTCAACCTAATCTTTTCATATATGTCACTGTAATTGTATTTTTCTCACTTAAACACATTAAAAACTAAGGAAGCTTCATTATCTAAATGAAACCAACTATCAATCTATGCTAATTCACAAAGGGAAATTTCAAATTCTCACCTAAAATCTAAGTAGCTTCTTGCTAAATGAATTATTCTTGCTAATAGAGCTTTGAGATTTGAGAATCATAAAAATATATTCTAGACTTGTACATGAAAGAATCTTTTTTTAAACATCAGAGAATAATTGGGAATCTCAGCTAGAGAAGCTGTACATTACATAAAAAATTTTCAGTCTTATAAATCAGAAACCTTAAAAATGGTAAGAATGTGAGAGATATAAAATTTAAAAAAAAAATCAGAAGAATTGCATGCCCCAAATTGAGATAAATAAAGCAAACCAAGTAAAACTCATTCTAAGAACAAATTGGGAAATTGCCTCCCTGAGTTGAAAAACCATAAGACTATTCCCTTTTTTGATGTGCATATGGAACTCTGACTCATGTTGCAGATTCAGAGAACATGGCATATGCCCAAAGCTGTCATTTCCATTCCGTGTGCATCATTTTGATTTCATGTGCATCTATGCTAATTTTCTTTCTCCAGCCTATTATTTAGGCCTTAGCAGGACAGATGTGCTGTTTTACAGGGCAATAATCCACTTGGTGGGTGGATAACCAGGAGGCCTTTGGTCTTCATCATTTACTTCAATAAGAAAACTAGACTATTGCCTTGTAAAACAGCATGTGTTCCATGCCCTGATTTCACATGTAGCCTAACCTATGGAACATCCTCTGGACTGCCAGCCAAATATATAAATGTTTAGGAGGAAAAGAAGCAGCACGAATGCATCTAGGGGGAAAATATTTTTAATCATAGTTAAAATCAATGATGCAATTTTAAAATGTAAATTAATCACAGCCATAGGGCCTAACCAAAATTCTGCCCAGACCTGAAAGAAATTATTCAGGGAACAAATTTAAAAAAAAGCAGACAAACACACACACATAGCCAATCAAAATGAAAAAGTGACCCACAATCTAGTACTTTAGGCTACTGATGCACCATCTCATCAGGTGTATCATTACTAGGGCTGGGAAGTATATAAGCACAGCTGGGGAAATTTTCATGAACTGAGTTTTATGGTTTTATGGAGAGGCAGGGTGTTGTGAGGGAAAGAGCACCAGTAAGAGTCAGAAGGTCTGTGTTCAAATTTAGTTCTATATTCTCTAGGGTTCAGTTTCTTCATTTATAAAATAGGCAATGCCAACTTGCCAGTAGGCACTTAACACTATCCTACCTAAGAGAGTTGTGATGAGGGAAGTGTCTTAAAAGGAAACCGAAGGTTACCAAAAAGGGAAATTCTTGACCCACCAGAGATGTGTGACCTCTGCGCTTACAGGAAATGTTTGCCTCTGCCTAATAGTTTCTCCTAATAGTTACTTTATAAGCATCAATAAATTTTTTCCAATAAATTTCAAAAAATAAATAAATGTGGCTCAAAAATAATCAAAATGAGAACAGGAAAATACCATCTACCAATAAAAAATATGTAGGATCTTATGATCTTGTTATCTGTATCGTGCTTTAGAAACAGAGAAGGAGGAAAAGGAAGGAGGAAAGGAAAAGAGAGAGAAAGGAGGGAGCTCTAAGAAAGAAAGGAAGAGCAGAAAGAGGGAAGGAAAGAGAAAGTATTTTGTTCAGAATTAAACACTATATAAAGGTGAACGATTATTTATAGATTGTTGATTTGGTTGTTGGGGTTTTTTTGTTTGTTGTTGTTTAATGTTTAACTTTTCTTTAGGCAATATCTTATGCCTCTCAATAGTAAATAAAGAACGGGCCTTGGAATTAAGAAGATGTAATTTCCAATCCAAGCACTGCCCTTTGGCAAGTTACTTAAGTGATCTGTTTACATGGTTAAGTCTCTAAGAAAATAAGTTTCTGGGAAGGTGTCAACATAAATTTGAAGATGTCTCTCCCCTGTGAGTTCCCTATCCTAGTGGTCACAGTTCAAGGCTAGTAAAAACTGACTTTATTAAAAAAAAAAAAAAAGCTAACTTTATTATAAAGTCAGGAGCAAGTCTCAAGGATTTTGTACTATTATTTTTGAGACCTTCTTCATGTTTTATTATGCTAATCCAATGACCTCACAATTCCCTCTAGGAAAAAAGGAAAGGAAGAAGGTGAATCCTGACAAAGATGTCCCTAAAATTAATCAGTGCAACAATATTTGATGTACCTTATTGTACTGGCTTTACTATACACATATACTTTATCATCACAATCAGCATGTAGAAATCATAAACACAGTCCATCAAGCCCACTCCCACTGGCCATAAGCTCTCTGAATCGCGAAAGTGAGAGATTTGGAAAGATAAGAGATGAGAAAGAAAAGCTTTCCAGTATAACTGTACACCAAGACATTTGTTTCAGATTCTAGTCATCTAATCCTTGATACAGTATAAAAATAGTTTTCTTCTAACAAACTCTTGCCACTAAGTATTTTTAGGGGCAACATTGTGGTCCATGATGTTTCAGTAATAGTGTTTTTGTGTCAACAACCAGAATCATTTTTATTAATTTCACACTTCAGGTTTTCTCTATAAGGTCTTTTATAATAATAATAAAATCCCATGCCTTATTAAGGCTTACATATATTATCTCATGCAATCCTTAACAACTTTTACATATATTATCTCATGCAATCCTTAACAACTTTATATATATATATATATATACATATATATATGTGTGTGTGTGTGTGTGTATATACATGTATATGTATATATATATATAATATATATATTAAAGAAACTACATGTTCTTTTCTCCATGTTAAAGGTGAGGAAACTTAAGTTTAAAGACCCAATTATGCCCATGGTCTCACAGCTACTATGAGCAGAAGAGGGAAAATTCTGAGTCCCAATATCTATTGACTTCAAGTTCTATATTCGTTTCTATCCCACAATCCTTACTAATTACTTAAGTGTACACTGACTCTACATTATGGCTCAAGATAACTATATTCTCCTCTAATAGTATTTTTAAATGAAACTTTAAAAGTTAATCAGTTATCAAAAGATAGGATTGTTTTCCGGTTTTTAAGCAAAGATTTTTTTTCAAATATATATAGGAAAAATATGAATCAGAGTATGTTATAATAAAGACCTGTATTCCTCTGCCATGCAACTGACTTCTGAGGATCAATCTACTTTTGATTTCTTCTTAATATCAAGAGTTAAGCTGTGTGCATGTCTTCCCACACATTTTGATTGGGTGTTTTTCATCTTCTTTAAAACTCTGAACTTCCCTCCCCTTTCTTCCCCCCTTCCCAATCCCTTTGGGAGGAGGGGAATCAATCTTGCCTTTGTTATTTACTTTGGCCTTCTCAAAAGTCTATGTAAGAAAAGTCAGTATGATTCAGGTGGGATCTAATGTTCTTGTTTCACAAGTGTGTGCGGAAAGGAAGCCTATAATTTCCAAGCATTCTTTCAGGAAGTTTGTATTCTCTGTTTTCCAGGGAGCCTTTACTTTCCATGGGAGTATGATAGACATGCCATTACTGAAGCAGGCACAGAACATTGTTACGCTTGCCACAGCCATCAAGAAAAAATGATCTGCTAAAAGAAACTCTCCCCAGGTGGGCGGAACATATACAGTGGGTTTCTTAAAGAGGGACTGTCACACTGGGGACTTGTTAGTATGCCAGATTGGAATATAATTCCATTTAGAGCTCATGTTAGTTTTTTATTTTGGTTAATATATTGGAACTATACCCTAACAGAAAGATGGGCTTTCTTCCCTTTGGCCCCAAACTTAGGGTCTCACAGTTTTTTCCTAGTATGATCTAAACACAGGTTTAAATTTCACTGATCTGTCAAATCGATGGGGAAAAATAGTTTAAGAGAATGCTGAATCTTTTTTCAATCAGATATCTCCCAATCACTCACACTCTGTTAGTAACCGTTTTTCACTTGTTAAAATGAAATCACAAGCAATGTATACTTTTATGAAATGTGAGGTGAAAAGAATCACATCTGCTTAAAAAATATGGAGGAAAATCATCAGGGTACTGGGAATGAGTAGATCCCTTACTTTTATTTGCTTATAAAAATATCTTTTTTAAAAACTAAATCTTACAGGTTGGGGATCTAGGTTTAATAATTTATATATAAATATATGTATACATGAAAGAGACCTTATCCTGTATCAATATTTTGGGTCCCTAGTTACAGATAATTAAAAAATAAATTCAAAAAAACACCAGACTTTCTGATGTCACACCCCCCCCTTCATTTCCCTGTTTAAAACTGTTTGCCATTCAGGCTATTTCCCCCCAACCCTCCCCCCTGAAAATGTATGGTGGGGACAAGACTCCCTCTGCAATAAACTTGTACTCTGAGAAGACACAATACAGCTGAACTGGTGCATATGGTCTCCAGTCAGATTTGCATCACATTAGAGATACTTCTACAGGTCATATGGGCGGTGTGGTTAACGGGCTTAGTAAAGCTGTTTTGAAGAGGTTAACCCAGCTTGTAGTAAGGGTAAATAAACATAACAACCAGCTATTGTTCTCTATTCAGCATGTACTCTTATATTGAAGGCTAAAGGGTATTGAAGCCGCCGAGGATCAACTTGTGGTTGCCAGAGGACGCCAATGAAGTTTGAAACACCAACAATCAGAGATTTTGTTTCTGTTCCTCATTAAATCATGAGCTTTTGTGTCCAGACTCTGAACGACTGTTCTTTAAGAAATTAACAGAATGGGAAGTTTTAAACTCTGCACCAACCTTTTCATGACCTACACAGCAGCAATGCTGCTACACTTAGACAAACACCACGGGGAAGGCTGTTCTGTTTATTTAAATTTGTAAATAGAAAACAGTTGTTTTTTAGTTTCATTTTTCCCCAGACCACCCCCTCCTTCTCCCCCATGTTCCTTTTGCATATGTCCTATAAGGCCCGTACGACACCTCCCAACCAGGGGCTTCCCTGGTTCTCCCTGTTGAATTGGCTATTTTAATAATTTTCACTGAAAGAAGTTTCTGACGGAAACAGGGGATATGAGTAAAAGTTGCAAAATGAGCAGAAAGAAAAGCATCATGGATTGAAACTATACGCTTGTACACTCACTCCACACAGCTCAAGATAAGAAAGGTGCAATCAGAAAGGACAGGACAGTAGCAAACAGTCAGAACTCTACTGGGAGCTCAGTTCCTAGCAATCAGTTCCTGTTTCTGAACATGGGATAGAAAGAGGAAACTTAGAGCATGAGAATGATTCAGCTCATTCATTAGGAGAGATGGTCCTGACCCTTCTGAGAAGCAGGACTCGATTGTCTCATTTCACCCACTAGCCAATCTTGAAAGAGCTCAGAGGCATCCTATCATCCTTATACTCCTGCTTCATCTTAAATTAAGGGTCTGAGTAAGAATCTTCTTAAACTGAGGCTATGATTTCCTCAACTCAGGTGGATCAGGAATTCCCATTTGCAGGACTCAGGAAAGTGAAAGAATAGGAAGCAAAAACTCAAGACTGCTATTGAGATCTGATCTGGAAAGACCCAAAGGAGGACCCAAGAAGTAACCAAGAGAAAGGTGTTTTAATTGCGGGGAGGGAACAGGTAGTAGAGAAGGAACAGGAACCTGACTCAAACACCCATTTTGTCCTACAAACTCAGACTACACACTCCTGTCATGCCATGTGGTATCTGTCTTGGAATCAGGAAGAACTGCTTCAGACATGCATTAATTGTGATTTTGGACACAGTTGGACTCAGTTTCTCATCTTGTAAAATGTGATGTTTTCTAAGGTTCCCTTTCAGCTCTAAATCTATGATCTTATTTAGTCTCATAAAAGCATCTCAGGTTTTGTGCCATCCATTGTGGACCCTGGCTCTTAGCAAAACTTTGGAGGTAGCCCTGTATGAGACAGAACTGGATTTGAAGATCTGAATTTTACTTTTTTTCTGGCTGCTTACTAGCTATATGACTTTAGGCAAGTCATATCACTTCCATGAGCCACATTCCCCTCAAATAATATTAATAACAATAAATAGCAGCTAGGATTTACATAGTGCTTTAAGGTTTACAAAGCATTTTATAAGTATCTCATTTGCTCTTCACAACAATCCAGGGAAGCCAATGCTATTGTTATCCCCATTTTACAGATGAGGAAACTGAGGAAGACAGATTAGGTGACTTGCACCTTCACACAGCCAGTTAATGTCTGAGGTCAGATTTACACTCACCCCTTCCTGACTCCACATTCAGTGCCCTATCCACTGTGCCACCTGGGTGCCAGGGGATTAAAATAAAATACATCTAAAACCCCTTCCTGTTTTACATCCTACAAGTGATTTTAGAGTGCCCATACTAAAGTACTTCCACAAAGAAGACAATAACCTACATAAGCTGCTAGTACCATTACCTGGTCTAATCTTCATGAGATCACAATGATGACCTAAAGAAATGAGATGCCCTAAGGTGGGGACCCAACTCTCCAAGAGATTGAATTTTTGTTCAGGTGTAAAGTCATCCTTATTTGAACTTTCAACTGATCACCGCCAAGCTGAGATACGCTGTGGTTTGCAATGACACTACTAGAGCCTCTTTTTCTTAGGGCCCACAAGTATATGGAACTCTGAATAGCCAATATTTGAGCAGAACTTTCTAGAAAACTCAGGAGAATGGAACTGGTCAAGCATACCAGTATCACAGAAGAACATGGGTTTATAAGCTAAGAGAATCTTGAATTGCACTTTCTTCAAACTGAATCAAGACATCAGGGTGATATGGTGAAAAGGTTATCAAGATTAGTTGGATTCTTTTCTCCTCTAAGTAATACCTGAGTGATCTTACACAAGTCCTCCTTATGTCTTTGGGTCCCAGTTCCCTCATCAGTAAGATGACGGTGATGGCAAATGTTGTTGTAGGTCCCTTCCAGACCTAAAACCTATGATGCTATGACATTGAAATCTCCAGAAAGGGTTAGAATACACATCTCACTTATAATTCTGTGGTTTCTATAGAAGGACAAGAGATGGGTCCTATCAGAGCCTTTTAAAATTGTGACCAGATGATTTAACAAAATGTCCAAAACCTAAGACAAATCCTTTCTTAGTATTTCAGGAAAGAACTTGAACCCTTTCAGGAAAATAAAATGTATTGCGGCAGACTGTCCCCCTTGGTGCAACAATTTTCAGTTTCTTGGGTCATAGGAAGACAAAAGACACTCAGGGGATTCACTACTATCTTTCCATCCTTAACATTTTGTTGCCATTCTGGGATTAGGAGTGCATCCGGAAAAAGAATCAGGGGGAGCAGGCAGAAAAAACCTGTATCTTTAATGTGCCTGACAGAAATTAATACCTTCTATGTGACAATAAAGTCTTCACTCAACTCCTCAGAGCCAAGTAATGTATTCTAAGAGTAAGACCTTGAGGCTAATCTGATTAATTAAAGACTATACCTGTTTATATTTTGTGTAGCTCATCATAACCCTCCTTTGTATATCACTCCCCCCATTATTAATTCTTGGGTGACTAAATTATGGGTAACACTATTAAAACATTATCAGAACTAATGAGAAACAATTACTTAGAAAATGAGCTGGGACAAGATTGAGTTGAGGACGTTGGTGGTGATCACCATAGATTAGTTTAATAAATCATCAGGTGCGGTGCAAGGCGGACTGTATATATTCAAAGCCTTGTCACAGGAAAATGAAAATGAGATTTTTTTTTGCATAATTTTTTCATTAATCTCAATAGGACCCGTGTGGTGTAGATTGTTTTATTCCCCTAATACCTTGCCTGAGGGGGGGTTCCCAATAATGTCTTCATTGTTTTACTGAGGTCTTAATGACAATCTGTGACAACCTCATTTTATTGTATGGAGGATTATATCAATACAATCATGTATTATTGAAATGATGTGAAGAAGGGTACTCTACCATGTCCACTCCAGACTCAGAAGTTACAAAGTTCCCAGGAAATTAAAAGAACTCAAATTAAATGAACTTCTTATTTCTAAATGTTAAATATAAGGGCCAAGAAAACTACTATCCTGTCCTTGGGAGTTTCTGGCAAACTCTCCCAAAAGATGATGTTCTCTTGATATAAATGGTATTAAGATGCTCTTCCTCTAGGGCACTGAAATGTCCTCATTTCTGGCTCTGATTTGCTTTTGACAGTAACATTGTTTCATGATATATTTTGCTTAGTAAAAAGAAAAGATTGACACTCTTTAAAATGTGTATTTACAGTATTATTATTAACACCCTATGAATTCATATCAATTTTGTGGGGAAATTGACCTTTGATATTTTGGATGTTGGATTTTTTTTTAACATTTCCATAAGAGGGAAAAATGAGTTTCATGTTCTTTTCATATTAAGGAAAATCTGCTTTTATAGGCTCAGTTTACCTTAGGATGCTTGAAATGTTTTCCATTTTTTATTCCTTTTCCCCCTAGTGCTAGGAAGGCAATTGATGAAACAAAACAGATTATAAGATTAACAGCAGGATTTTGTGCATATTAATGCTAGCAAGGGGCACCTAATGGGTTTGTAATTGCAGATCTTGTGCTCTGGATTGGGGACTATAGTCCTTCCACAGCAAAGACCCCCCTGTGAGGTTTTCACATTGGAACTTAGGGGAAAAGTGAGGGGGAAAAAAAGTAATTACCAGACCACAACATTTAAATGTTAAAGCCCTTATTCTTTCTTTCAGCATTCAATTGAGGGGGGGGGGGGGTGGGGGCGGGAATAGAGGGAAGAACAGGAAAAATGGAAAATAAATTACTTTCAAATAAGTAGGTTAGCACCTGAATGGTGAAGTGGTGTGGTTAGGTCCCTTAAATGTTTTTGTGGGGCTTTTTGTTGCTGCTCTTTCTTTTAATTCTACCTAATATTTGGCAACGAATTTCCTAACCAATCACCTACATTGATCGGTGATGAAATTTAAGTATCGATCAGTGAGAAGGGACCGTAATTATCCAAACCTGACTTTTTTTTTTTTTAAATTAAAAAAAAAAAAGAAATTAAGAAAAAACCCATTATCGAATACGCAAGTGTGTGGTCCGCTGGAACACTTGGCGATATCTTTCGGAGATTTGTTTGGGCACTACCCCAGGTACTATGATATACGAGTTTGTCGATTTGTCAGAAAAGTAGAGGGAGAGCACAAAACTTTGTCCAGTGCAGCGTACCTTGAGTCCCCGACGTGCCTAGTACAATGCATTCTACGTGGCTGTGTGCTCCCCGCGACTGACGGGCGCACCGCAAGGCCTGCGATGGGCTCCTGGGATCCCAGATGGTTGCGCTGATCCGTCCAAGTCGCCCTTGCAGATCGCCCCGTTGTCCCTCCGCGGAGCTGCAGTGGGGGGAAGACCAGTTTGTGGGGAACTGCTTAGAAGTTTGCCCGTTTAGGCCCGGGGAGCGCGTGTACGTGACCCCACCCGAGGAAACTTGCAAGTGGGTCCGGGAATCCGGCCAGGAAGTGTAATGAAAATCTTTAAAATCCTACGCACCTCTCTCTGCCCCCTTACACCCAAGGCTAGCAGCCTCTTCTCGCCAAAGCAGCGAAGTCTCGCCCCTCCGTCTTCTCGGTGGAAGAACGTGGGAGGGCCCTAGGTCACCCCTTCCCCAGTCCAGGGAACAGTTTTCACGCCTCTGCCAGCCCGGCTCCCCCGCCCACTAGGTCCTTGCAGATTGACGAACTCCTGGACGTATTTTTAAGGAGATATCAGAGGGAGAAAAGGAAACCAAATCCGCCTCACTGGGTTTGAGTTCCACGGGTTAGGTGCGCCAGGACGTGCTCCTCGGACGGGGACAAGAGCGCCTCTCGGCGTTGCCCACGTCGGGTCCCACTCCGTTCTCCCCAGTGTGCTCAAAGTGTAGGATAGAATTTCCTCTTGGATTTATTGAGCAACTCCCCAGGCGGAACATGGCATAGAAGAGAAGGTACGTTGGACGGCTCCGGAGGAGCAGGGCCAAGATGCCCCTGTTGACAGGAAGAACAGGCTTAAGGGGCCTTCTTTGTTTGACCCTCACGGGAGCCCCGAACTCTTCCAGAGCTGGGGCTCTGCTTCCCAAACCCAGGCGTGCGCCAGCTGTTCTTCTTGAGGCTCGATGTGACCCTTCAAACCGTGCAAGCAACAAGCACTCCCTCCCGGGACCCCAAACATCGTGGGCCTGAGGACCCACCAGGACACGCGTGCGACGCTGTGCGCACCCTTCCTTGGAGCTCTGGGCCCCCAGGCTCCCGACAGACATTAGGGTTTTTTGTTTGTTTGTTTGTTTTATTTGTTTGGGTTTTTTCTTCTGCTTGGGTTTTTTTTTTTTTGGGGGGGGGTGAGGGTAAGAGGGGAGAAACACCTGCTTCTCCCCATCCCGCCGTAAGAATTGGGTTCAGGAGGTAAGCGGGCCCGAAATAGAGAGATATCGAGGCTACCACGACCGCTGCCCGTTCCCTGGTTGGCTGCCCTGTGTCTGTGTGTCTGTCGCGCTGTCTGACTGTAATGGTGGCAGATCAAAGGCTGTCCCGTGTCCCTGCGGAGCCCGGGACAATCCCGCGCCTTTGTGCGCTGTTGCTAGGAGCCCAGGAAACTAAAAGAAAGTGTCAGGAGCATGTTAATCAGACTCGTTACAGTGTAACAATAACGTCTCTCTCCGATCTCCCAGGCTCCCAATCACCCCACAACACACCCCGCACACATGGAGCGTCCGGACACCTGCGCGGGGGACCCTGGGTGCCCCTGTTTGGAAAATACTGCGGCGAGCAGCTTTCCCTGATGTCCCCCTCACCGCTCGCACCGACGGGTGCCCAAATGGCCCTTGTCTTTCACTGTTTTTCTTATTGCGCGTCACCTTACTCCTAAACCCACGGAGCACCTTCTCCTAGCATTTCTTTCTCACTTCCATCCAAGGAATTGTCTGTCTCTATTTCTAGAATCTTAGGAGGCACGTCCTCTTGCCTTCCTTCCACAATTGTTTTTCTGGGATTTCAAATCTATGTTTGTTGGAACCAGACTTATCTTAGGTGAATTCGAGGTGATTTTTGCCATTCCTATTTACAAATATGAATCCTTTTCTTATTTGAAGTAGAAGAGACAAAGAAAATTGTTAGAAAGGATTTTTTTTTCAAGTGAAGACTTGGCAGTTATTTCCATCACATACACACACACAAACTCTCAGAATCATTTTGTTCTAGATGTTTGTTCTTTTAAACATAAATTGGGCTTACATGAAATTAAAGCCCAAAATTAGGTAGAATAAAAAACATTTCGAATGCTAAAATAAAAAATTTAGTGAAATACAAATAGCCATGTAAAAATATGACAATAAGCAATCTGCTAAGTACTGATATATCCCATTCAGAGTGCATGTTAAGAACTAAAGGGATTTGCAAAAACTAGACACTATTTCCTTCCCCCCCCCCTTAATATTCCGAATGCTGGCTCAAGCCACTTTCCACACAAACTTCTTTCCGTGAAGTTAGTAAAAGAATATGTAAGGGTCTAATTGTGCCATGCTTTAGGAAACTAGGTTTGTCCAGAGGTCTGATGAGGGTTGGATTCATTCGGGTCTTTAAATTATCTCAGATTTTTGATAAAACACTCAATTCTGGACCACACTTTTCTCACTGAGTTTTGTATATAGAATTGTAATCACATTCCCAGAGTTCACAGCAGAATATGGTGGCCAATTCAAATAGCTTTTAACAAGAACTCAGTGAATGATAAGCTTCTGGGGATAGAAGCTACTAAACTAGATGAAACCTTGCTCAGTCAATTTGTAGGTCCCTTGTGGCCCTCAGAAGAAATAGAAAGTCTTATTCCCCAGTCCTACCTCTAATTTCTAACTTGGCTCAAATGAAATACTATTATATGTTGGGGTTTTTTTAATTTACATTCCTTCTGTAGCCGATACATGCATCTTTCCCACAAGGCTAAATACATAAATATCCCGACAATATGCTACTTTATCATTCACTTTATACACATTAACACATAGAGTGAAACTATCATTTTCTGGAACAAATTTGTGCTTTTCTTTGCATCTCTAGCATGTAGACAAGTCCCTAGAACACAATAAGTGCTTAACAAACAAAATGTTTGTTGACTAAAAAGATTATCTGACTGATAATGGCATTATTAAATATAAGTTCCACTGGTCTACACCAGTGATGTCAAACTCAGTGGAGGCCACCAATCCATACATAAACACCTCTGCTTGTTGACTTAATTTTAAAATGTAGTATTACATAAGTTATAGAGAATTTTTATTTATTTTGTTAAATATTTCCCAACTACATTTTAATGTGGTTCAGGCTACTGGGGAATGCTGTGTGGGCTGGGAAAGTTTGTCACTTTTTATTTATATGTCAAATAACAAGATTTTTTTCCCCATTCAGTTGAATTCAGTGTCACGCAAACTCAGCTATATAAACAAGATTAAATAGAAAAGTGAATATCTTGTTTGGAAAAGTGTTTTAGGAACTACTTTAAATAGTTACATTTAATAAAATTTAGAGAATTATATCAGTGTAAAATTAACTTAGCTCTTTTGAGCTTAATGGAAGAAAGTAAAACAAAGTTAATGATTTGGCTGGATGCTCTCCTTCACATGTTTTGGGAGAAACATGCCACCCTCTCTGGCACAGAAAAAGAGAAAAGCTTCCTTCTCTCTTGAATTATCCCCAGCTACCAGAAGCCTATTTAGCTCCCTCCAAAGGAGCTTTACAACACTTCTTCAAAGTTGGCATAACAAACCTCCTGCCAAGCAACATACCAATAGCCTCCATGCCAGTGGCAGGATTGGTATTCATGTGGAATTGCCAGAGATGCCTTGATCTAGTCCTCTTTCTGGAAATAAGCCCTGAAGTTGGAATAAGAAGATCTGGGTTCAGGTTTCAGGACTGGTCCTGGTTTGCTATATCCTTTAGGAAAATCGAAAAATCTCTCTGGGCTTCATCTCCCCCCCCCCTTTAGTTGTAAAGGAGGGTGTTATTCTTACCTAGATGATCTCATTAAAGTCCCTTCAGGGCTAAGGATCTATGAATCTTACATAGCAACTAAAAACAATTCTCCCCAAACACTCCTCCAACCTGTAAAGCAAAGGCTGTCAAAATTTATCTTCAGTTCATTTAAGATACAGGTATCATTTAACCAACAATGTGACAGATGCATTCAGCAATTAATCCAGTTTTCTTATTATCTTCCATGATTCAGCATTCAACAACTATTTATTAATTGCCAGTGGAACACTTAGTATTTGGTCAGACTTTGAAGAAGTCAGGGTTATGCACTGCATCTCAATCCATAACCTTTTTCTTGACTTTTGTCCTGCCAGTGGACTTCAATGATTGAGAAAGAGAGAATGAGACAGATTAGTTTGTGCAACTTTGCCTCACTGAAATCCAATTTATTACACATGCTTAACTTATATTAGATTGCTTCCTGTCTAAAAAGAGAGGAAGAAAAACTTGGAATACAAGATTTTGCAAAGATAAATGTTGAAAACTATCTTTGCATTTATTTGGAAAAATAAAAAGCTATTAAAATTTTCTAAAAATAAAATAACTGTTGATAGTATAAAACACCTGAAATTATACCTGCTAAAACAGCTCCAGGAACTCTATAAACACAATTGTAAAATACTCTACAAATACTACAAATATAAATAAAATCATACTTAAACAATTGAGGAATATTAATTGTTCATGGGTAGACAAAGCCATCACAATAAAAATGACAATTTTATCTTTAAAAAAAAAAGAAATCCAATTTACAAACAAATCAAGACACCACCATTGATGTTATTGGTCCTCTTAGAAAACTCAAGAACAACAAATAATTGCCTGCTGTGTGCAATATTTTGGATAGCCATTAGGAGAAACATAAATAAGATACAATTCCTACCCTCAATATCCTTAAAACTATTAAATCAGAGGTCTATTCTAATGGGTTAAAATAAATCTTTCCCAATAAGTTTTTGGAAACTTTTGATAAGGAATGGATTATTTCAGATATTGACCATAAATAATACTTAGTACTTTTTTTTTAAGTACTTTATTGATTCCAGGTTCTCCTTGCCTTAATTTTCCTTGAACCACATACTTGAGGAACCTCCTAATTAAAGAGATATGGGCTGCGTTGTAATACTTGGATAATATATATGATACATTCGTCACATAGTAGAATACTTATTAAATTAACATAATAAAAAGTAAACAAACTGTCATCAATCTCAACCTACATTAAACTCAATTTTTATCCCTTTCCCATTTTTGTGATTCTGCATTTATAGATACCTATGCATATATTTCACATTCCTATTTGTATACATGAATACATTTTTAAAGACTTAGATCTGTGAGTCATTGGTATAGGAAATCTCCAATAAGTTTTCTTGTTGGATAACCCTCAACCAGTATAGATACTTGCTTTGCAACTCATAGTCTTAAGAGAATTGCCTCCAAACTTTGAGAGACTTGCCCAGTCACACAGGAGGAATCAAAAATAGTACTTGATCTCTGGTCTTTCTAACTCTAAGATCATCTCTCTATCTACTTAATCATGCTGCCTCTTACAATTTGTTGTTGTTTTTCTGTTGTTTCAGTCATGCCTGACTCTTCAGGATCCCACTTGAGGTTTTCTTGGCAAAAATACTGGAGTGGTTTGTCATTTCCTTCTCCAGCTCATTTTACAGATGAGGAAACCGAGGTAAACAGGATTAAGTAACTTGGCCAAGGTTACACAGCTAAGTAAGTGTGTGAGGCCAGATTTGAACTCAAGAAGATGGGTCTCACTCTGCGCTATCCACTGTGCCATTTACAGACTTATAACTCAATGAATCAATCAACAAGCATTTATTAAGTAGATACTATGAGCCAGGCCCTAGGTACTAGGATACAAAGACAAAAACAAAATAATCACTGCCATTATGGAGTATACATTCTAACATTAAAAATAACACGTATATGTGTGTATATGTGTAAATATGTATATCCATTTTGTGTGTATATATGTACACGTACATATATACACACAAAATATATTCATAGTAAAGAAAAGGTTATTTTGTGAGATCAAAGAAAGGCATCATGTAGGAGGTGGTATTTGAGCTGACTTTGAAGGAAGCTAGTGATTGTAAAATTCAAAAGGAAGAATAGGAGGACCTTTCCTCCCTCCTCCTCCTCCTCCTTCTCCTTCTTCTCCTTTCTTTTTTTCTTCCTCCCTCTTCCTCCTCCTTTCCTTCTTCCTCTTCTTCCTCCTCATCTCATGACAGACAGATCAACAGCCTGTGTGAAATCATAGAGTTATAAGACAGAATGTTGTATATGAGAAACATTCAGGAGAACTGTTTTACGAGATTATAGAGTTCATGAAAAGAGACCATGTTAAGTAAACTTTGAAAGGCAGGCTGGAACTAGGTTGTAAAGAGTTTAAATGTCAAGCAGTGGAATTTGTATTTGATGCTAGAAGTAATAGGAAGTCACTGGAGCCTTTCCAGCTGAAGAGTGACAAGGGCAGACCTGTGCTAACTGAATAGCCTTCTGGAAAGTTATGTGGAATGCAGACTGAAGAAGGGAGAGATGCTAAAAGAATAAAAGGTCAAGAATCTCAAGGGAAATAAAGAAAGAGAAAAGTAAGGGGACTTGCAGTACTGGACCTCAAACTATAACATAAAACAAGCAGTTATCTATCTGAATAATTTTTTATTGCTTGAATTAATTGGTACTGGTTGGAACAGAGTAAATATACAACATATCGAAGAAAATGAAATTATTGTCCTGCTGTCTCATAAACTGAAAGACTAGCTATTATGGTAATAACTAGCTATATGACAAAATTGCTGGGAAAACTGGACAGCAATGTGGAAGAAATTAGATTTAGACCACCACCTCACACCATATACAATAATGGGGGCCAGAAGGATATATGGCATAAATATAAAAGGTCACATCATAGACAAATCAGAAGAGTAAGAAAGAAATTATTTTCTAAACTATGAATAAGGGAAGAGTTTGTGACCAAACAAGAAATAGAGAAGATCACAGAAGATAATATGGGCAATTTGATTATCTAAAATTTAAAAGGTATTGCACAAACAATTGAAAAGATATTGCACAAGCAGGTCCAATGCACACAAAATTAGAAGGGAAATATTTAACTGGAAATGGAAGAGAGGAAAATCTTTATAGCAAGTTCTCTGATAACAGTTCCATTTTCAAAATATATGAGAAACTCACATTTGTAAAAGTAAGAGACATTCCTCAATAACTAGAAGAACAGGGAGTTCTCAAGCAAATCTAAATTATCTATAGTTAAATGAAAAAAAGTGCTCCATAATGACTAGTAATTAGGGATATGAAAACTACAGAAATTGTAAGGTTTTCACACTCATCAGACTGGAAAAGTTGACAAAGAAGAAGGTTAACAAATCACAGAAGGACTGCAGAAAAAGAAGCACATTGATGCACTTCTGGCAAAGAAAGCAATTTGTGTTTATGACCCCAAAATTACTAAACTTTGAATGCTTTTTTATCTAATAATATTATCATTAAATATAAGCCTCCAAAAAATCAAATTAAAAGGAAACTGATCCATCCATACAAAAATACTTATCACCACTTTGTGGTGGCAAAGAACTGGAAACTAAAAGGATAATCTTCAATTAAAGAACGATTGCACAGATTTCAATATATGAATGTAATGGAATATTATTATAAGAAATAATAAAAAGGATAATTTCAGAGAATCTGGGGAAAATTGTATGAACCACAGCAAAATAAAGTTAGCAGAACAAGTAGAACAATTTATATAGTAACAACTAATAAAAAAAATTTGAAAGCAATTTGACAGAAACTAGATAAAGACCAAGATCTCACACCATATACAAAGAAAAATTCAGAATGGATATATGATTTACACATAAAAGGCAAGATCATAAGCAAACTAAGAAAGCATGGGAAAAATTATCCATCAGATCTGTACATGAAAGAAGAGTTCATCAACTGTCTTTACCCTTTGATCCAGAAGTATCTTTACTGGGTCCATATCCCAAAGAGATCATAAAAAAGGGAAAAGGATTCAGATGTGCAGAAATTTTTGTTGCAGCTCTTTTGGTAGCAGCAAGGAATAGAAGACTGAGTGGATGACTATCAGTTGGAGGATGGCTGAATAAGTTATGGTATATGAGATGTTATGGAATATTATTGTTATATAAGAAATGATCAACAGGATGATTTCAGAAAGGCCTGGACTGAGACTTACATGAACTGATGCCTAAGTGAAGTAAGTAGAACCAAGAGAACTTTGTACATGACAATAAGATTATGTGATGATCAACTATGATCTTTTCAACAATGAGATGATTCAGGCTAATCCCAATAGACTTGTAATGGAGAGAGCCATCTACATCCAGAACTGAACTGAAGGTGGATCACAACATAGTATTTTTACCTTTATTGTTATTTTCTTGCTTTTTTTTTCTTTCTCATTTTTTTTCTTTTTTGATCTGGTTTTTCTTCTGCAGCATGATAAATGTGCAAATATATTTAGAAGAATTGCATGTTTAAATTATATTGGATGCAATACAGGGAGGGAATATGAGGAGAGGCGAAGTAGGAAGAGAAGCAGAAAAAAATGGAACACAAGGTTTTGCAGAGGTAAATGTTAAAAAACTATCTTTGCATGTATTTTGAAAACTAAAAAAGCCATTATTATAAAAAACAAAAAAGGAAAGTTAATATAAAATTGTGAGAGATAAAATGGATCTATTTTACCATTAAATTAAAAAGAATTTTCGACTGCCAATCCTAATGACAAATGACTATAGAGCCACAGCACCTCTGCAATTGCTGTTAACTCTTTAAAAAAAACCAGTGATACAGGTTATTACTGTTAACTCAAAAAACAAAACAAAAACCAAACAGTGGTTCTAAGCAAAAAGTTTCTATAAGAGGAGAAAAACTAGACACAGTGCCAATTCCCCTCTAGTAGAAGACTCAAAGACATGGGAGCATATTTCAATATTTATATATCAAGAGCTATGCAGTGAGCAATAGAGCTGACAATAGAGGGGTAAAAGCAATAATGAGACAAATTTGATTCATAGAAGGACTTCATGACCAGAACAGAGGTACTACAAGTGCTTATCACCAATTGGTACTGGTGTAAAACAGTTCTAAGATTTACTGTGGCTGAATTCATCCAGGGAGTGAGCTGCAAAGGATTGTTATTATGCCAAGCTCAGGATAAAGCTTGCTTGCTGGACCTTAGCTCTGGAAAACAGAATGTCTCCTGACAGTAAAAGAAAATGATAAAAAAAAAAAAAAGATAGATGGTCTTGGCATGGGCATCATAACACCATAAACAAAACCAAAATTAGAAGGAAAGCAGGAAACAAGAAGGAAGGATTTTGCCACAAATTTTTCTGAAAAAAAAGATCTCAAATATATGGGGAATTGAGTCAATTTTTAAAGACTCATTTGAAATTTGGCTTCTACAGAAGATACTGCATTCTTGGCCACCTTTTTCAGTACTAAATATATCATCTTTCAATCCTTCCAGTGTAATGGGCTGAGAAGAAGAGTTCACTTCTTTTTCCCCTTCACATTGTCCCCTACAATTATTTTCCTGGTATACTTTTTGTAAATGCCTTCCATACTGTAATATATGAATCCCATGTTTGATGAAAATATGGTTCCTGATGCCTTTGGGTACACAATAAACTAATTTCATTTTTTTTTAAAGTCATTCTCCAATTGATAAATGGTTAAAGGATAGGCAGTTTTCAAGAGAAGAAATCAGAGCTATTAATAGTCATTTAAATCACTCTAAATCACTAATGATTAGAATTGAGTTAAATTAAAACAAGTTTTAGATACCACTTTATACAAATCAGATTGGCTAAAATGACAGAAAAATAAAACGCTAGAGGGGATGTGAGAAAATCGGCATACTAATGTATTTTGTTGATGCCAAGAACCTATTTGACCATTCTAGAGAACAATTTGGAACTTTGCCCAAAAGGCTATAAAGTTATGCATACTTATTCAGCCCAAAGAGATAAAAAAGGAAAAAGAACCCATTTATGCAAAAATATTTTTCTTTCTTTCTTTTTTTTAATAGTTTTTATTTACCAGATATTTGCATGGGTAATTTTACAACGTTGACAATTGCCAAATCTTTTGTTCCAATTTTTCCCCTCCTTCCGCCACCCCTCCCCCCAGATGGCAGGTCGACCAATACATGCTAAATATGTTAGAGTATAAATTAAATACAATATATGTATACATGACCAAACAGTTGTTTTGCTGAACTAAAAGAATCGGACTTTAAAATAGTGTACATTTAGCCTGTGAAGGAAATCCAAAATGCAGGCGGATAAAATTAAAGGGATTGGAAATTCTATGTAGTGGTTCATAGTCATCTCCCAGAGTTCTTTCGCTGGGTGTAGCTGGTTCAGATCATTACTGCTCTATTGGAATTGATTTGGTTCATCTCATTGTTGAAAATGGCTGCATCCATCAGAAGTGATCATCATACAGTATTGTTGTTGAAGTATACAATGATCTCCTGGTCCTTATGCAAAAATATTTATAACAATTCTTTTAATGATAATGAATTGAAAATTGAGGGTATGCTCATCAATTGGATAAAGGACCAATAAGTTGTGGTTTGTGATTGTTTATGATGGAATGCTATTATTCTATAAGAAATGAACAAAGAGTTGTTTTCAAAAATCCTGTGAAGATTTGTATGAACTGATATAAAGTGAAATGAGCAGAACCAGGAAAATATATCATAATGATAATCAGCTGTGATAATGATAATCATCTTAGCTACTCTGATCAATACAATGAGCCATGGCAATTCCAAAAGACTCATAATAAAAAATGCTGTACAATTTCAGAGTGAGAGAATTGATGAAGGCTAAGTGAAGATTTAAGCATTTTTTTCATTTTATTTTTTTTATTATATGGATAATGTGAAAAATATGTTTTATAGGTGTTCATTTATATAATTGTATCATATTTTTTGTCTTCCCAGTGGGTAGGGAAGAGGGTGAAGGAAGAGAAAGAATTTGAACCCAAAAATAAAAAATAAAACTTGAGAATCTTGAGCAATGCAATCTCTAAACATGATTCAAGAGATTGGCAAAAAAAAAAAAAAGCCTGCTAATCCAGCTCCTGACAGAGATGTCCAGGTGCGGGATGTTACACACACACACATACACATACACATTATCAATTGAGTAATTTGTTTTACTTGATTTTGCATATTTGTTACAAAAGTTTTCTTACCATCCTCTCTTGTCCCCCACATGGATGGAAGATGAGGTAGGAGAAAGGGGAAATATTTTTAAAAATAACAAAAGTAACGAAAACAACAGATAGGAAAACTGTGCAAAACTTTTTACTATCAAACCTAAATCACTTTCCCATTTGTGTGTCCATATTTTGCAACTCTGAAATAGTATAAAATACACTGGCTCTGTAATCAGAAGACCAGGCATCTCAGGTCAACATCTATTTATTGTATGTCCCTAAGCAAATCATACTAAATTCTTGCTGCTTAAGTTTCCTCATCTATTATTTATTGTTCAGTTGTTTCTGTAAAATGGGGATAATACCTACACTGTTTAGTTCACAGGTTTGTTGTGAGGGAAGGGATCTCAAAGTCTTACAGTGCTATATAAAAGAGTTACTATTATTAGGTTATAATCTGCCTGAAGCCACTTTATAACACCTAATTTACTGTGGATATGACAGGAGGAATTTATTAAGCCCTTTATAAGATGAACACACATCTTTATAATCTTAATACTTTACACATCTAATATAATTATTGTGCATCAAAATGTCAATTATCTGCTAGTAAATTCAATAAGCAAAATAGTACAAAAATAATTTGTTTTTCCTAATTGGTCCACATTTGATTGTGTTGCGTTAATATAAATGTAATTACTATTGTATTTCTATCAAGTAGGATTTTTTCCCATAAGAATATACAGGGTGAGAGATGAATGATGATTTTTTAAAATTTTAACCTAATGATGAATAATTTAGTGTGGAGAAATGAGATCTTTTGGGATGTAGAGTATTTGTAGAAACATGTTTCATAAATCCAAAGTTTAGCACAATACCTAATGCCAATAGACTGAAAAACTAACATGTAGTATTAATAAATAGACTTTGACTAAATAAACTTTAGGGTTATAAACTTTTTCTTATTTATTTTTAGTTTCATATTTTTATATTGCTTAATTATTATTGCATAATAATAATATTGTTATTACTTAATAATAATGATGTTATTATTATTGAAAGGTTTAATAAGACTTAATTGGGTCATTTTAAAGAATGTGATTAAATATACATTTCTCATAAAAATATTTTTAACTATCTGAGATTTCAAATTGGAAACTATATTCCTGAAAATTTTCAAGATAAAATACTTTTAGAATGGGTACCAAGTGAGCCAGTCACTAATTATACATTCACTTAGCTGGAAATAGACACATTTAAAAGGTAGGTAGTTCAAAAGGCACCAAATGGTCTTTTTTTCCTCACTCCTCAAAGTCCATGGATATTAGATCAGTCTTTAGAAAAGAGAGCTTCTTTCACACAAGCCCCACTGCAACATTAATAAGGTCAGTGATGATTTGGGGACCAGTACCTTCATTTTAAAATTTTACCTTTCTTCATTCTTTTCTTTGCATGAAACAAAGAAAAAAAAGTCCCTTTAAGAATTTTTATGTAATCTTCATAGCATTCTGATTTGCTGACCCTTAGGACATGGTATAAAACTTTTCTCTTAAATTTAACATTCCCCATTGGGCAATACTCAGACTGCTTTTTTTTTTAACGGAGAATTTAAGCTGCTGAATTTAATTTAATTATAGTATTTTACACCTACTCTCAGAAGTCTAAAATCATGTATATATATCTAAGTAACTTAAATAACATTTAGTATTTCAGAAGTAACTTTTTTGCATTACATTGCTACTTAACTTGTTTATCCATATTGCCTAATAATGCTTCTTTAGTCATCCTTAGGACAAAAGTCAAGATGACTAGGGACAGCCTGCGCCATGGTGTCTTCAATGTCTTTCTAAGCTCTCAGCCAGCTTCATGTTCTCATCTCCCCACTCCATTCAGGGAAAGTCTTTACATGCTGGAAATAGACACTCCCCTAACTCACTTTTCTTAATCCATTGATTTTTTTATTCTGGCCTTGTCCTCAATGTTGTTTTTTTTGTTTTTTTGTTTTTTTGTTTTTTTTTTTTTTGATTCCTTTACCTTCCTCACAACTTGATATTCAGACCATAGCCTAGGTTTTATCTTAATAGCGTTATTTCTTAGATGAATTCCCCTGATGACTAACCACACACACAATCTGTAATCCCTGGCCAAGACTAAATAAGTAATAACCTAAAACAAGCACACTGGACCTGAGGGAAAAAAAAAAAAAAAAAAAAAAAAGTAGTCTTTTAAAGGCTCCAAAGTAGAAGTTGACATAGTTTAATGTTTCCATATCAATACAGCAGATTTTTACTTGATGGTTAAACAAATCAATTTTAATGCATCTTAATAATTGAAAGTAACAAACTATACATATATATTTTTACCATGTATAACATATATTAGATTACTTGTCATCTAGGGAAGAGGGGAATTGGAACATATGGTTTTGCAAGGGTCAATATTGAAAAATTATCCCTGCATATGTATTGAAATTAAACAGCTTCAATAAAAAAATGACAAATAATTTCACTTTTAAAATCACTTAAACTCTATTTACTAACATTTTAATGTAAGATGGATAGAAATCATCACAAATCCCTAACGAAGACTACTTCAGAAGGATTGCGTCATTAGTTGCTTAGGTTTTAATTGAGCATTTATAGTATATCTCTTGTTTTTCCAATAAATATATTCCAGCAGAATTTGCCCATTAAATGAATTTTTGCTCACAAATTATGAATCATAGGTCATTTTCTTGGTGTTTTTAGGACCAAAGTCATAGATTAACTACCTGAGGCAGAACCTCATAATAAAACAAATTAAAGTAGAAAGCAGTATGATTTAACGAAAGGGGTACTAAACTTGAAATATTAACATTTGAGTTTGACTCCTGAATCTGTTGGTCTGGATTTCTGAATTTGTAAAATTAAGCAATGGACTAGAAGTCTTTGAGGATCCTTATAATTTATGATCTTTGACTTCTGCCTTGGGCTACATGGCTTCTCTCTGATAAATTAGACATTCTAATATTATAATAATAATAAGGCCTGAATCAGGTGATCACATATATGAAAGTGAATCTTAGCTCTTAAAAATATGGAACTAATATTAAGACATAGGGTAGTTTAGGAAATAGGACCGATAGTCTAGTAGGTTATATAGGGCACATTCATTCATGCAAGAAATACTTTGGAGAACTTACTAAGGGCAAAACTTAGATTAGATTAGAAAATATATAAGGCATGTTCCACAAGGAGAATACAATTTAGTGGTTGGCATGAACATATGAAGACATAAATCTCCATTCTCTTCTACTTTTTTAATCACTATCCTTTAGAACAGGACTTTTTAAACTTTATATTTATGACCTCTTTTTGCCTGAGAAATTTTTATGCAATCCCAAGTATATAGGTACATAATCAGAATGTCATTACCTCCACATTCAGCTACATGACACTATTTAGGGATAGTGAGGGGGATAAGAATTTTAGTTAAAAGAGAACACCTCCCTTAACCATAACACTTTCTTCTTTAGTCTGTTGGTTATCACAATCTTTTAAAGAATCCATCTGGTAAGCTTCATTCCAGTATTATAAGTCAATGCTTAGTAAAGCCTGAATAAAGAAAACTAAGCCCAGCTTCATTCATTTACCAAATAGTGAACAACCATGATGTAGAAGTACTATATTTAATTAGTGTTAGGAGAAAGAAACACAAAATCATACATTATTTCTCATGAAGTTTTGATATAGTAGAAAGAAGGTTTAATTTATTTTATGTCAGGAAATCCCTGAAAGAAATCCTAACTCAAATGCTTATTGGCTGTATGGTCACTCCACTCTTCGAATCTCTGGCTTCCTTTAAGGCTCAGATGTCACTGGTCCTCTAGGAGAACAAAGACAAACAATAACATTTCTTCCAGATGGCCTTCCCCACTACCACCCCAATCCCCTACTAATGCCTTTCCCTCTGAGGTCAAGTTCCATCTACTTCATATTTGTCTTTTATGTTCTGATTCATGTATATTATCTCCCTCATTTGAATGTAAGCTTCTCTGAAGGCAGAAACTAGTTTTGTTTTGTCTTTATACTTAGAACAGTGCCTAAAGGCACAAGCATAGTAAATGCTTAATAAATCCTTCTTGCTTGATTAAGGTCATAGATTATAATTTTCCTTTCTTTAATAACTTTGAGGCTTCTGTAAGGTCAAGGATTAGAGTTTAGTTTAACTTTTTATCATCTTTATCACTTCTCAAATATCTTCAATTGAAACAGTGTTTATTGACAAAATTCATATTTATAATATTGCACTATCCTAGCTCACATTTGGATAGCACACCATTGTTTATAAAATGCCTATCTCATGATATACCTTTGAGGTAGGTGTTATAAATATTTTGAACAGGGACAGCTAGTTGGTACAGTGGATAGAGTACCAGACTTGAAATCAGGAGGACCTGTGTTCAAATCTAGTCTCAGACACTTAACACTTCCTAGCTGTTTGACTCTGGGCAACTCACTTAGCCCCAATTGCCTCAGCAAATAAATAAACATTTTGAACAAATTGTTGCTTTCACCTGCTTTTAGACATATGTGTCTCTGATCTTTTTTAAGTACTTTTTTGCTTTGTGTGATGGATCAGATTGAGACACCTGAGTGTAAAAGCAGAAAGTTTTGAATAATCTAGAGTCATTTTAAATCTGGATGTGAAAAAGCTCTAACATTCAAGAGCTACCAACATAATTATGGGGGGTGGAGAAACAAATTGATGAGATGTAACATGCCCTCCTGGCAGTTACAATTATTAGTCTGTCCTAGGCCCAACAGAGTACCTTTGACCATTGACCTTTGCAGTGTCAACTCTACCCGGCTTGCCTCCTCTGAGGCCTTCAAAGGTCTCTGGCCACGATTTCTTGAATCTATAGTTTAATAACCGGTAGCGCACTCAAGAACAGCCACATGTAATCTTAAAAGCTTTTATTATACCTACTCACATAATGCCCTGACTTAACTCCCTAATGAACACCTGGTCTGAAGACCCATGTGTTCACTACCAAACTCCTTACCTCTCTGGGCTATCCATCAGTTTGACTAGGCTACCCCAGGCTAGGGAGCCAGGTTAAAGAGAGCGACTTCCTGTCTGCAGTGGGCTTATAAAGGGCCTGTGAGATCTCACACACACAGCCAACCAACGAGAGAGCCATCACCCATTACAAAGCTATCTCAATATGGCCAGGATCCCACCCACAGGGCAGTCCTATATCCACAGAGATTACTTCTGGGCCACTCAATATCCTGTTGCGCTGTGGCCGCCCATTTAAAGGGCCCTTACAATCCCCTTCTCTTGTTTTGCGGGAACTGCATCCTTACAATGAGGTATAGCAGTAGGGGAGTCATACTGAGGAATACAACAGCAGCAAGGAAGACAACTCAATATTGGGTCCAACTGGACATTATTTATGTGATCAGGAGCAGGAAACAGCAAGTAAAATTAGTTAGTTGGACCCTAAATGCCAAAAACAGAGGGTAGAAGCAATGGGATAGTAGAATATCTTTGGTAGAAGAATTGAACAGTAGCAAGAAAGGAATATGGCATATGACAATAGCAGAGGATTTCTGGAGCACCACAAGAAGTGATTTAAGAACAAGGACACAGAGTCCCACAGTCATCTTAAGAGGAGCCATTAAAGATAGAACTACAATCCATCGTAATGACTATAGGAAAAAGTCTACAAAAGAACAACAAAGGTCAGAGCCCTAATGTTGAAGAATGAGCCTTGATTTCTTTTCCATTGTTGGAGGCCTCACCAAGGTAGATACTATAACTTACTGAAATAAATAAGTGCCTTTGAGGATGAGCACTGAAGACTGAAAGTTGAGAGATCTCAACTTTACCCAAGCTTGTAAATCTTTTCTGTGTTCTTTATTACATCAATAAAACTTGTTCTAAAGTTGATGTCTTGTGAACCTGTGAGTATGAAAAGCTAATGTGGGCAAATAAAGCAGATTTGTTATGAATTCTCTTTATACATACATATGTTTATATATGTATGGTTATCCAAACCTTTTGTTTCAAGAGGGAGTCTGACACAAGAATTATATCTTTTATCCTATTTTTACAGTTGAGAAAACCAAAAATCAGTAAAACAAAATTACCTATGTTTATATAATCTATTAAAAAAATAGAACCAGGTCTTTGAACACAGCTCCTTTTACTTGGAGTCCAGTGTTTATTTCATAACACTGCACTATGTTTCTAAACTCATGCACTAAAATAAAACATGCTAATTAGTTTAAAACATGAATCACAGAATAATTTTTTAAAAATGCTTTCTATCTATACCTTACTCCACAAGATAAGAACTCTTCTTTCTATCTTGCTTTTAGCTGCTGCTTCTATAGCCCTGGAAGCAATTGTTTCACTTTTTTTTGTCAAGAATTCTGTATTATCTTCAGGAACTCTTGAGTGATACATACAGGTTGGCTTCTCCCTATATCAGTCTTTAGCTGAATCAGTAATAGATGTAAACAAAATAGACAGCTATCTGTAATACAACAACACAATGAGATTCATTGAGGGACATTTTTATGTAACTTTTTTACAAATGTACATTTTTTGAATATTAGGCAAATTTTCCATGCCACAGAAGTATTCATTTTGTGATTATTCATGTTACATAAAAGTAAAAGCTCAAAGACTTCTGTCAACAGTAACATATGGAAGGGAAGTTTTCTTTTTTTTTTTTTTTATTCATTTTTCCAAATTATCCCCTCCCTCCCTCCACTCCCTCCCCCCGATGACAGGTAATCCCATACATTTTACATGTGTTACAATATAACCTAGATACAATATATGTGTTTAAATACCTAAGTATTAGATTCCGAAGGTATAAGTAACCTGGGTAGATAGACAGTAGTGCTAACAATTTACATTCACTTCCCAGTGTTCCTTCTCTGGGTGTAGTTATTTCTGTCCATCATTGATCAGCTGGAAGTGAGTTGGATCTTCTTTATGTTGAAGATTTCCACTTCCATCAGAATACATCTTCATACAGCATTGTTGTTGAAGTGTACAGTGATCTTCTGGTTCTGCTCATTTCACTCAGCAACAGTTGATTTAAGTCTCTCCAAGCCTTTCTGTATTCCTCCTGCTGGTCATTTCTTACAGAGCAATAATATTCCATAACCTTCATATACCACAATTTACCCAACCATTCTCCAATTGATGGACATCCATTCAACTTCCAGTTTCTAGCTACAACAAAAAGAGCTGCCACAAACATTTTGGCACATACAGGTCCCTTTCCCTTCTTTAGTATTTCTTTGCCATATAAGCCCAATAGCAGCAATGCTGGATCAAAGGGTATGCACAGTTTGATAACTTTTTGGGCATAGTTCCAAATTGCTCTCCAGAATGGCCGGATTCTTTCACAATTCCACCAACCATGTATTAGTGTCCCAGTTTTCCCACATCCCCTCCAACATTCATCATTATTTGTTCCTGTCATCTTAGCCAATCTGACAGGTGTGTAGTGGTATCTCAGAGTTGTCTTAATTTGCATTTCTCTGATAACTAGTGATTTGGAACACTTTCATATGAGTGGAAATAGTTTCAATTTCATCATCTGAGAATTGTCTGTTCATATCCCTTGACCATTTATCAATTGGAGAATGGTTTGGTTTCCTATAAATCAGGGTCAGTTCTCTATATATTTTGGAAATGAGACCTTTGTCAGAACCTTTACTTTTAAAAATATTTTCCCAATTTGTTACTTCCTGGAAGGGAAGTTTTCAAATGGAAAAGGAAGGCTACAATTTGTCAACCTTATCTGGAGAGTAAAAATGTTTTAACTCAACTCTGCATTTTCAACCACATGTGTTTAGATGCCCAAACATAAACTGATATCATATGAATACTTGGATAGTTTTTATGCTATTAACTAAACCTCTTAAAGGTTTGTCAAACAGTGGCTATGAACTGAGAGGTTCAGATCTAGCTGTTGGAAAGAGCATTTGGCAGAACACACACACCCACAGAGAGAATGATTCAGTCATTTTGTCTTATCTGACTTTTCGTGACCTCATCTGGGACTTTCTTGGCAAAGATATTAGAGTGGATTTCCATTTCCTTCTCCAGCCCATTTAACAGATAAGGAAACTGAGGCAAATAGAATTAAATTATTTGCCCAGTGTCACACAGCTGGTAAGTGACTAAAACCAAATTTGAACTCAGGAAGATAAGTTTTCCTGTTTCCAGGCCCAGCACTGTGCCATTAAAAGGAAGATAAATATATGATAGATAAATAGTAATATGTATGTGGTTATATGTATAATTCATACTTATAAAATTACTGGATCTCTGTGAAACACTTAAACTTTAAAAAAATGTAATCCATATCCAATTTGTTGCCAAATCCTATTGGTTTTATCTTTATAATGTCTCTCCTAAAGAACCCTTTTTTCTCCTCTGACACTGCCATCCCCCTGGTACAGTTTCTTATTATCTCATACCTGGAGAATTATAGTAAGCTTTTTGCTTAGTCTTCTTGCCTCGAGTCTCTCCCCACTCCAGGCTATTCTCTACTTAGTTGTTAAAATGATCTTAAAATTCAGATCTGATCATATCACTCCCCTATTCAATAAACTAAAGTAGCTCCCTATTACCTCCAGGATCAAATATAAATCTTCTGTTTAGTATTCAAAACCCTTTTCAACTTAAAATCATCCCTCTACCTTTCCAGTTTTCTTAATACTTTAATCACCCCTATGTATTCTGTGAATCAGCAGCACTGACAAGTTTATCATCTCCTGATTTTATGAATTTTTGCTGGCTGACCTCATGTCAGAAATTCTCTCCCCTCACTTTTCTGTCTCCTTGGCCCTCTTTAAGTCCCAGTTAAAATACCATCTATTACAGGAAGCCTTTCCAAATTCCCCTCAATGTTAGTTCCTTTCTATTGTACATATTCAACCTATATCAGACTGTTTGCTGTCTTGGGGAGTGGGGAGTTTAGGGAAGAAGGAAGAAAAATAATTAGAACACAAAATGTTAAAATGTTGGTTCCTTTCTTCTATAGATTATCTCCAATTTATTCTGTATAGTTTGTACATACTTTTTTACATAGTTCCCCATTATACTGTGAGCTATGAGAGTTTGAACTATTCATTTTCTTTCTTTTTATCCCCTAAACATTTAGTACAGTGCCTGGCCCATAGTAAGCACTTAAGTAATGCTTGCTAATTGACTTAATCAATGCTTTCAATGGCCAGTGGAATCTGTTCCCCTAAAATAATCCAAAGGAATAGGGATAATCTGCTATTCCCTTTCATGACCTCCTCTGAGAGTTATTTTATTCTTTGTGCAATCTGAGCAACTGCTGAGGACACTAAGATCAGGTACTTACTATGTCACTTGTTTCATCTTTCTGATGTTCAATTCTGCAACTTCATTTCATCCCATCACTCCTGCAATATACATACCCAGAGTAAATTAGACTCTATTCTTCTTCCCTGGTCCAAACCATCAATGCCTAGTTATAATTCTTCCTCCTATTAGGCATTTTAAGGCAACAATTCACTATAGATACCGATATCAAACACTCAGACCAATGCTCTGTAGATGTCAGACACTCAACTAGCCATCAAAAAGTATCCAAAATGCTGCTGGTTTTGGAAAGAAGGGAGACTAAGCAGGAAGCTGAGGGAACCAATCTTTGTAGAAGATCAAACTTCATATGGATTATGGTCATCTTTTCAGTATTCTCTGGATGTCTAAATCCCAAAGAGATCAAAAGAAAAGGAAAAGGACCCATATTTATGAACAGAACTTTTTTTTTACAATGGCAAAGAACTGGAAATTGGTATATGGGGCTATCAACTGGTAAATGATTGAACGAGTTATGATATATGAATGTGATAAAATACTACTCTACTATAAGAAATGATAAAGGCAAAAGTTTCAGAGGATTCTGAGAAGAGTGCAAACTGATACAGACTCAAGGAAGTAGAACCAAGAGGAAATTTTTACAATACAACCAAATTTGGAAATCTTAGGAACTTTGATCAACACAAAGACCAACTATAATTCCAGAAGACTCATGATGAAACAAACTTCCCACCTCCTAATGGAAAGATAATGGACTTGAAATGCAAATTGTTTTGAATATGAATATGTAGGAATTTGTAATAGATTTCTTTTTCTTGCTTTCAGTGGCAGAGTGGTGGAAATAGGGAGGTGGGGAGAAGAAGAGGCAGATTTTTGTTTGGAAAAAAAAGTTAATTTAACAAAATAAAACAAGAGAAGTCATCCTTTAAGCTCTTGCCTAACTTCTCAGGGTCACTCAAAGCAAAAGTCTTGGATTCATAACAATCTGTAGTCAGGAATCCTGACAGCAGTTCTGACAAGGGCAGAAGTCTCTCAATCCACTTTAGGTCAAAATCTGAACCTGTGAGAATGGCTGGGAAAGAAAGAGGTGAGGCACATTTTGTTCTGAAGGCCAAACAACAAAAGGCTTCTCTGTCTCATCCTGGCATCGACTGGTGACAAAACAAGGCAGGCTTTGCCCATAGGGTCTGTGATCTTGAGCTGTTCTCCTGTCAGTGCTGATTTAACAGGGCATTTTCTGCTCTTGGAGTTACCCTCATTACCCTCTATCAAACTGGACATCAGGATGTGTGCTTCTAAATTATGAGTTCCTGTCACCTCTTTAACTAGGACAATTGTTCCCTGGAGAAGCCTACTGTGGCCGCTGCTTGCTCCGATCGGTACTTCTCTAGAACCCAAGCCTTTCCTGCTAGGAATAGATAAATGAGGTTCAGACCAGTGCTAACAGGAGTGCCTGCCCATATTAACAGAAGTATCTACCCACACTTCAAGAGGAAACAGACCTGGACTCCTCTGCTCCTACTCATGTTAAAGTGAGGCAAATTAATAAACAGCTGGATTTTAGCTGTCATTTATAGGAAAGTAGCATGAATCTCCACTCTTTCTGACATTAGTAGATGTAGAATTGACTTTTATCTACTGTTCAAGTGACACTACTGTAAAAATCACACCATGATACTCTTCCTGAGTAAAACCTGTGATTCAGCTACATGTCTATAGGGCACTGAATACAGTGACATTAGTGTAAAAGGCTCTGTCAACATATACATTATATGCTTCTATTCTGAAAATTTATGACTCACAGAGATACAGGGATGGGGGGATAATCATTTCAGGCAAAAACTTGCTTCACATGGTCTAAGTATGATAGCAAACCTATGTGAATAAACCACTGTGCAGCTATGGGGTTCTTTTGAGGGGGGACAAGGCAGGAGAAGGAAGAGAGAATATGAACCATTAAAATCTGGGCAAATTTAATGTCTACATTAAAAACTAATTTGTTTGAAATGCAGCTTCTTGTTTTAATTGCTACCAATAAATATCTTGGGTAGTTTTAAGACAGACTTTTTGTGTATAGTTACACAGTATCATCTGATGAAATGCACGCTCCATATTACTACGAGGTGCTCTGGGGCATTGTTTGCTGAGAAAGGCGTTATATAAATTGAAACTCCTTTTGCTCAGAGCAGAGTCCTGAAAGTTCATGCAGTGAGAAACATTTCTCACCATGCACAAACTGTGAATTGTATATAAAATTAAATTTTCTGATTAAAATCTCCATTGTTGGGCCTCCTGCTGGCTGCCACCATTTTGCTGAAATAAGATACTATTTGTGGGAATGGCAGCGAGGGAAACCTGTTATCATGGATTGTGAGCTGGCTCCACTCCTACTGCTTAAAAATATGGAGAGCTTTATTTTGCAAACATTGCATATTCTGCACAAATATTACCAGCAAAGCTCCAATACTGACTCATAAAGCAGGGTGGAATGAGGTTTACAATCTGACACTAACAACATCCCCCATATCACTGCTACCAGCTACTGCTGTGTGGTCATATTTCAGCAAGGTGGCCGGTACCAGCAGGAAAGGAAAAATAAATGTGATGGTTTTTATTGTTTTTGTTTTTTTTTAAAGTAATGTTGATGGTTTACTGAGGAAGGTAGGAATTTCTCTTTCCAGGACTATTCTTAATATTTGGAGGAGATACATAAAGATCACGAAAAGAGTTGAAATTCTCCTAACCCAATCTAAACTTAAACAAGGCTCCATTAAATGGATTTATGAGCCCTATCTCCAACTTTCTTCTTCCTCTCCCCATCTCTCCCACCCATCAACCTCCAATCCCAGATCACAGAAATAGGTTAGAAAAACAACAACTAACATCAACTTTCCAGCATTGCTGCTAGGTAGTTCTAGATTATTAACTTCATTTTTCAAATTCAGAAACTGAGAACAAAAAGGAATGACTTTTCCAAGAAAGTATTCCCTCAGAGTTGGAACCCAAAGAGGACCAGCTTTTTATCCTTTTATTTTTCACAGCTTTTAGTTCACAGGTTTGCTCTTTCCAAAATCCTACTTCAGACAACAGCACACAAATCTGGTTTTTTATTGCCTCGGAACCATTAGAATAGATTGCCTCCTGTCACTCTGTAAACTATTTTGTTAACCTAATAATACAAATAGTTTTGACTTTCACAAAAAGAGAAAAAAAAATAGTAAAAGAGACAAAGAAATAGCAATTGTGATTTTAAACCAGGCTGTTTCATAGTTATATTTTAAAACATAAAATTAAGACAAAAAAAAACCCAGGCAATTTCTAGAGTATTCTAAACTAGATGACACATTTCAATCTTTTTATTTTCTTTTCTTTTCTTTTTTTTTAAAGATTTTTCTCCCTTCTCACTCAGACTAGAAGCGCAGTGGACATTTGTGGACCAAATCCCAAAATTAATCAGCATAGCAGTTTAAACTGCTCTATATTTCAGACTTGGGTCAATTTGACCCTACCTAGGTAGCCTTGTAGCCCTTGTGAGGGTTCATTATTTGGGCACTGGAATTAGTGTTCACCACTTTGGCTTTAGCCTCCCCACTCAGTTCAGAACTCTAAACTCAAATAATCCACCGGGCTCAGCCTCCCCAGAATCAGAAATTATAGGCGTATGGCCCCACATCCAGCTCTCATTCTTTTTCTAAGGATAGCCCTAAACTGATGAGCTGGGTCATTCCTTGAATATGGCAAATAAGAACCCTGCTTTGAATAAGGCAAAAAAAAAAAGGAAGTAGCTCAGTTTTCTGGCACTAAGATTTTAAAATAACAAAAACAAACCTGAAGTTCATAAATACATAACCAGTCTCCAATTCCATCACTAACCAAATAACATGTGACTGCTCCAATGTACCTCACAGATTGGCTTTTTGTGACTTCTCTCCTCTTCAAGATTGACAATGATATTTATTTTTATCTGTATAAAAATATTTGGAGGCAAAAGATAAAAGTTGTATATTGTGCAATTGACCCATAGAAGCCAAAGCCCTTTAAAATCTTCCCTCTCTTCCCTCCCCCCCCCCACCAAGCAACAGCTCTACTACTGCCAAGAATGAGAGTCTGGGGGTACCACCAATATCCTATTCCTTTCAGTTTCAATTGCATAATGATTTGAATAAATCTAAATAACTTATGCAAATTTGTGATTTAGCTATCTTTTAAAGTTGTCCTCTTAACATTACATTTTCCTCTTTTTGCTTTTCTGGCACATACGCTTTCCTGTCCCCTTTTTCTCATCTCTGCAACCTTAACCCCCAACCAGTCTTTACTTACATTCACTACTCCCACACACTCTCTGGAAAGAAAAGCAGAAGAATAAGAGATAGGCCCTATTCATATACACTCTACCTCACACTTTACTTCCCACATATCTTCCCAGCCAGAAACAAACGCCAAACTAAATGAGAGTCAATTTTCCAACTCTCTCTATATTACCTTCCTTTCTTAGCCAAAGTCTTTGCTTGTCAAACTTCTGAAAGCTTTTGACCTGGAATGAGCATGAGAAATTCTTATCAGTAGATTGAGTGGGGTGATGGTAAGGAGAAGGAATACCGAGAAAAGAGAAAAGAAATTCAGTTCAGACTTTTCTTTTGCTAATCTAGAAACTCCACATTCCTTCCTTACACCACTTTGGTCACTCCTGTCATCTCCTTCCTTCTCCCCCCCCCCCACAAAAATTAATTCTTTTACATGGCTTCATGCCCTTTAGACTCTGTCTTGCTCACTGATATTTGTAACTTCAGAGAGTTACACTGACTAATTTTTACTCTAGCTCTATGTTTACTCTCTGTCTATATTGAACCTAGGAATCTCATTGCTAAAATATGGCAACAAATCACATTTCGAAACTCTTCTCCAACTAAAAAATAACATGTGGGAATACCTCTTTTTATTGTACTTTGCTTTATTTTCACTTGGCTGATTTTATTTTGTGTTTTGTTGTTGTTATTGATTTGGGTTTTTTTTACAAATTGAAGATTTATAGCAAACCAGTTCAAGTAAGTCTATAGGTACCATTTTTCTAACAACAGGCACTCACATTATGTCTCTGTCACATTTTGGTAATTCTCACAATATTTTAAATTTTTTATTATTATTATATCTGTTACTGGGATCTGGGATCTTTTATGATAATGTTGTAATTGTTTTGGGGCTTCACAAACCAAACTTAATCAATAAATGTCATATATATTCTGACTATTCTACTGTCTGTTTCCTATCTCTTTCCTTCTCCTCCAGCCTCCCTATTCCCTGAGACACAACAATATTGAAATTAAAGCAGCTAATAATCATATAATGACCTCTAAGTGTTCAAAGGAAAAGAAGAACCAATTCATACAGCAAATGTCATAATTGTCCCATTTCAAGAAATTGCCACAGCCACTCCAACCTTCACCACTCTGATCAGTCAGTGACTACCAACATCAAGGCATGACTCTCCACCAGAAAAAGGACTTGGATGATGATTTTTTAGCAATAAAGTATTTTTAATTAAAGTATATATATTGGGGTTTTTAAAAACATAATTACTATTGCATACTTAATAGATTACAATTATAGTGTAAACATAACTTTTATACACACTAAATTTTTTTTTAATTCATGTGACACTTTTTTCAAATATTTGTTTTGTGGTGGTGATCTGAAAGGAACCCATAATATTTCTAAGATATACCTGTATGGATATAACTATCTCTCCCAAACTAATAGTACTTTTTCTAAGTAGCTATTCATTAATTGGAGGCTAAATTAGGAAAACAGTCAGCCAGCAATGTTCACTGAGTTTCCATTATAGGTAATGGAAAAGGAAGTCCTTTCCTCACAATAGGAAGAAATAGAATAGGAAGAAATAGGATTGGGGGAGGAAACCTCCAGCAAATCTAGGAAAAAAATGTTTACAAAAAGCAATATAATAAACTTTAAATTAACATAGTCCAACCTCCTTCCTTTGTGGTTTCATGTAAAAGTTTATTACTAATTTTTTTAATTTAAAAAAGTATATTATTCTACAATTCTTTATTTTCAATCTCCCGAATCACACATGGAGAAACCTACATCTAATATATACATTAAAAAATGTCTCTAGGGATCTATAGCCTTTAAAAAATATTATTCCCAAACATCTCCAAAGCTTTGCTTCTGGGTGCTTTCTTCTCTCTGTCTCTCTCTCTGTCTTGTATGTTCTCTCTCTTCCTCCTTTCATCCCCTTCCTCTCTTCATCATTTCCTCCTTCTCCATGCAAGAAATTTGGATTCTATACCAGCATGATATTGGATTCTCAAAGGTGAGATTTCATCTTATCTTGCTCAGATTTAGGCTTCCCCCCAACATTTTCCAGCCATATCTAACCTGTGTGTTATCTTTCCCCACTGAAATGTTATCTCCTTCAGGGAAGGTTCTTACATTGCTTACTTTTATTTTAATCCCCAGAGATTAGCACAGTAAACTACATTAAACTCTGGGATCCCATTGCTAAATAGACTACTAAGAGAAAAAGAATATATATATATATATATATATATATATATATATATATATATATATATATATATATATATATATATATATATATATATATATATATATATATATATATGTACCCAGATATTCACGACAGCACTTTTTGTAATAGTAAAGAACTGGAATAAAGTGAGAGCCCATTGATTAGGTTTCTGAACAAATATAATAATTAATACAGTGGAAAATTATTGTATCATAAGAAACTATAAATACAAGGAATTAAGAGATGTGTGGGAAGACCTTATGAACTGATACAGAGCAGAGTAAACAGAACCATTAAAAAATAAGCACAATAACTGCAACAAATGTAAATGGGGGGAGAAAGAAAAAAAAAAGAAGCTAAGTATAATTGTAATAAGCTTGTCCCTAAAGAGATGAAAAAGTATTCTTTCCTTTCTATGCTGCAGAGTTTGAGCACTAGGACTATAGAATACAGCAAAAGCTGTCTTATTTGACTGCTAGAACTATTAGTTTTACTGAACCACTTTTTTTCTCTTTCTCTTTTTTTATTTGTCAAAATGCTGAATAGGGAAAATAAACACTGTCAGGTTATTATTTTAAATATTTAAAATTCATAATCAAGAAAATGGCTTTAACCTCTAGCTATATCCCATGTTTGTTATAGTTTGTTTCCCCATCCCCCCATCCCCAGTGACTTTTGAGTGGGCATTTAACTTTTCTGTTAACTTTGTTTTCTCTTCTGAAAAAGATCTAACTCTTAACTTGAGAGGCTCATAAATTATAGTCTCATAGATTAGAGGCAAGGGGGACTTCTGAGGGAATTTGACCCAATGCCTTATTTTATATATGAGGACACTGAGGTCCTAAGAAGCTAACTTGATCAAAGTCATACAGGTAGTAATGGGCAGTTCCAGAATTGGAACTCGAGTCCTTTGATTCCAAATTTACCACTCTGAATCATTAGATACATGGATCTAATGTCTTCTCATCTACCTTATGCTGTGAGATATAATTTTAGAAAATAGCTTGAAGCCACTAAACTTCCAGGCAACAGACAATTAAAAATAGCTCTCAATTCTATAGTACTTTATAATTCGAAAAGTGCTTTACCACAATCATAAGCATGCATAAGAAAAAGGTTGAGCATTCCCTCTTCTCCTTGGAGAGCACTCCTATTAGTCTTTGCTTTGAGGGGAAACAAAGAGCCAATGGTAATGTAGAAGTTGTGATCAATATTCTTTGTAGGAATATGCCCACAAAAACCTGAAAGTGTATGTTATAGAAGTATCCCTATTTCACAAATGTGGTATAAAATGAGTCCTAGGGTTTTAGGGTCATGCTGCTAGCAAGTGGCAAGCATATATAAGGGCTCTGATGTTTTATCTCACATTTTTCAAATTAATCAAGATTATTTTTAAAAAGTGGAATTAGTCACTGGAATAGGAACAGTAGGGAAGAAAGGTGCATTAACTGTTGGTGGAACCATGAATTATTCCAATATCCTGGAAAGCAATTGGGAATTGTACTATAAAAGTTACTAAACTATCCTTTGATTTAGTGTTCTCACTACTGAATCCAAACAATAAAAAGGTAAGACAGAATAAAAGGTATTTATCTATCTATCTATCTATCTATCTATCTATCTATCTATCTATTTATCTATCTATCTATATATGTAGATATATATACACATATATATATACACACACATGATAATATATGATAATATAACCTTAACCCTAAATACAATACAATATTTATAATGAAATATTTGCATATTTAACACATATAAAATATATATATTATATGTAATTCATACATAGTGAATAACATGAATATTTATAATTGTATTTATAAAGATAGAAAAAACATTGGAAACAAAATGCTATTGACTAGCAATAATGAAACAAATGTTACTACATAAATGTAATAGAATTTTATTTTATTAGAAAAAGTAAATATAGGGAATTGGAGAAAAATAGGGTGATTTCGAGAAATGAATGCAAAATGAGGAAACAAAACCAATGGAAGAATATACACAATGATTTCAATTACATAAACCATATGAAAAATTTTATCCACATCCAGAGAGAGAACTATGGAGACTGAACATGGGTTGAAGCATAGTATAGTCATGTTTTTGTTTATTTACTTTTTGTTTCGTATGGTTTTTCCCTTTTGGTCTAATTTTTCTTATACAACATAGACAAATATGAAAATATGTTTAAGACAATTACATATATTTAACCTATATCATATTATTTACTCTCTTGAGGAAGAGGTAAAGGAGGAAGAAAGATACAAAGTCTTACAAAAATGAATGTTGAAAACTATCTTTAGCCTGGAAAGACTTACATGAACTGATGCTGAGTGAAATGAGTAGGAGTAGGAGATCGTTGTATACTTCAACAACAATACTATATGATGATCAATTCTGATGGATGAGGACATTTTCAACAATGAAATGAACCAAATCAGTTCCAATAGAGCAGTAATGAACTGAACCAGCTACACCCAGCAAAAAAACTCTGGGAGATGGCTATGAACCACTACATAGAATTCCAAGTCCTCTAATTTTGTCTGCCTGCATTTTGGATTTCCTTCACTAATTGTACACTATTTCAAAGTCCAATTCTTTTTGGATAGCAAAACAACTGTTTGGATATGTATACATATATTGTATTTAATTTATATTTTAACATATTGAACATGTATTGGTCAACCTGCCATCTGGGGATGGGGGGAAGGAGGGGAAAATTAGAACAAAAGGTTTGGCACTTGTCAATGTTGTAAAATTACCCATGCATATATCTGGTAAATAAAAACTATTAAATTTTTAAAAAGAAAAGAAAAGAAAACTATCTTTACATGAACTTAAAAAATACTATTAAGGATTTTTTTAAAGATAAAAATGAAATTCCCTATCTTAAAAAAATGATGTAAATCATAATAGGAACTAGTCAAAATAATTATTGTAAAGCATAACCTCCTTTCTGGGAAACAAGCAAAGAAATACATTTGCATGGAAATATGCCCAGTTAATCAACATTGGATTACTTGCTATCTAGGAGAGGGAGAGGTAGGGAGGAAGGGAGAAAATTTGAAACACAAGGTTTTGCAAGGGTGAATGTTGAAAACTATCTTTGCAAGTATTTTGAAAAATTAAAAAATCTATTAGTATAAAAAATTAAAAATGCTTACAATGAAAAAATTTAAAAATAGAAAGAAATACACTTTCTTCCTATTGGTTAATATATGAGGATCATGGGTATGGAATGAAACCTACACTGTCACAATCTATTGCTGTATTACTTGGCTTTCCCTGAATGTATTTCTGAACGTATTCAACTTCTATCTACCTCAGATGTGCTGGTAAACAGAGACTGGGAATTGGCTTCTTCCCAGGAAAGGATAATATAGACTATATAGAGAGAGCAAAGCTTCCAACAATTCTAACTACAGTGATGTGTAAACCATTTTTGTTATTGAGTCATTTCAGTCATGTCCAACTCTTCATGAGTCCTTTTTGGGAGTTTCTTTGCAAAGATACTTGAGAAGTTTGACATTTCCTTTTCTAGCTCTTTTTAAAGATAAAGAAACTGAATCAAACAAGGTTGAGACACTTGCCTAAAGTCAGAGTTAAGAAGGATCTGAAACTGGCTTTCAACTCAATACTTTTGTTATAAAAACTATTTTATAACAAAAAAAAAGGAAAAACAAGATTTTTTTAATTATCATCATCATTATCATCATAATGTACCATCTGTATTCTCCATAGTTTCTAATGACATAAAGTATAAACCAAGTTGAAATAACACTGTAGATATAACTAAGATTTTTCTAATATACCTAGGTAGTAGAAACCCCTAATACCTAAGTAGTAGGGGGTAGGAAATTTTCACTTCTTTTGTTTTCCCTTCCCTTCTCCATCTCATTTCTGTCTTTCTCTTAATGTATGCCAATCATTTTATTTTTCAGCCTTTTTTTTTTTTTCCCCCTGCCTTAAATTTGCCTCCTCATCATCCACTTCCTCAATTCTGGCTCAAATTTTTGTTCTGCAACCACTAGAGTGCAATATAATTTCAGATACTTAACTATTTCCTTATTCTACCAGTAGAGGGAAGGGTTTAAGAGGGCATTCTTCTCAAACAATATTTTTTTAATTGGAGAATTAGCCATCATAGAACAACTCTCTCCCAAGCATTCTGTGCCAAGTTATTCTGTTCCAGTTGGTAAATAATCTGTTATGAAACTCTTTAAATGCATATTAACTCACTAAACTGCAACACTGGCAAATTTTTCCTTCTGTCTGTTTTCATCACAAATACAGTACTTTTCCATGATATAGGACCTCAGATAGACAGATAGAAATCATGCAATTCTAAGGTAAGACTGATATACTATCCTTTCTCTCATGAATCAGGGCTTTTCAGATTTTTATCCTAATTGGGTTGACACCAGTGATCATAGAACCAAAGATCTAGAAGAAAGCTAGATTGAGCTAGAAGAAACCTCAGAAGGCATCTCAACCAATCTTCTCATTTTTAGATGAGCAAACTGAGGCCCAACTAAGAAAGAGAAATGACTTGCTGAAGGTGAGTGAGAGTTCACAGCAAGTAAAAATGATAGGCAGGATTTGAGCTCCATCCTGTTTAAACTCCAAAGCTAGTGACAGTCTACTATGTCACACCATCTTGGTTTATGTCATTTCACCAAAAGAGTTATTCTGACAAAAATATTTTTGGGTATGTGAAAGCAAGATATTCAAAGCAAATGATGTAATGTTCATTTCAATCAGCCATGATCCAAGCAATGAAATCACAGGAATAATTACTGACCATTTATCCTGGGAATTGATGAGAAAAGCAACCCCTCAAGATGCATGAGTATGTTTATGATTCTGAGAATCTTTAGGAAATGTATATTTCCAAGACATGCCAACTGATGTAATGTGAAATGTGTAGAACCAGGAGATGATAGTACACACTAACAGCAAAACTGTAAGATGACCAATTGTGAATGACAACTTTTCTGAGCAATACAAAAATATACTTTTAAAAACTTGCTTTATCTTTCTTGGGTTTTTTGGTCTATGTTTCTTTTACAACATGACTAAAATGGAAATATGTTTTTCATGACTACACATATATAACCTACATCTAATTACTTGGATTCTAAATGAGGGGGAAGGAGAAGGAGTAAGGGAATTTGAAATTCAAAATTTTTAAAAATTAAAAAAAATAGTTTTTACTTGTAATTGGGGAAAATATTAAATGAGATTGTGTGTTGTTGATGACTGAAATTAAACATAGATAAGTAAAGGTCAGATAAAGAATGAATGAGTGAAAAAAAGCTTTTATTAAGTGATTAATGTGGAACTGTGCTAAATTCTGAGGATACAACTACAAAAAAGTAAAAATGGTAAAACTGGATCATTTCATTTGAAATGTGTTCAGTTACTTGAAGTAATCTCCCATATAGACTTAGCTTGAACTTCTTCTGTTTGGTGACAACAGTAGGACACTGAACTGTTCTAAAGACATACTTGTAAAATAAGCAAAAATAAATAAATAAAAATAACAATGATTAACTTTGTAGAGTATCTTACATTTTTGCCAAGTGTTTACAAATATTATTTTATTTTATCCTTACAAAGTAACATAATGATTCTCACAGCCTTGTTGTTATAGTTGTTTGGTTAGTCAGGCCAATTCTTTGTGATCTCATTTGGGGGGTTTGGAGCAAGAATACTTAAGTGGTTGGCCATTACCTTCTCCAGCTCATTTTACAGATGAGGAAACTGAAGTGAGAGAGTTAAGTGACTTATGCAGGATCACACAGGTACTAGTAAGTATCTGAACCTGGATTTAAACTCAGGTCCTCTTGTCTCCACGGATGGCATTTTACCCACTGAGTCTCCTCACCCTCCTCTCAAAGTGTAGTCTCTGTCTTTTGCTCTTCTTATCTTTGTGGCTTTGTAGTGAGTACTCTCAACTTCACCTCACCACCTCCCCATATCCCTGAAAGTATAGCAGTGTTTCTCCCTCTGCCAGTTTCATTTATTTTTTTGTTATACTCTTCATTAACCAAAACTGACCATTACTGGCCTGGCTATCTAGCTCTAAGAGGAAGACAGAAAACTATAGCTTTCTATTTTGGAAAAGTTTTGACCCAACTTTCCCTAGACAATTTTGGCAGGCATCTGTTCTAAGATGTGAAATCCTCCTACTCTTTCTTTCACTCTTCTGCCATTCTCGCATTATCCTCCTCTATAGTGGGATTTTTTCTTCTTTCACCTGTTTATCAAACGGTCTCTCAACTGAATTCAGCCTTGTTTTTTGTTTTCTGAATGGCCATGATCCAAACACTGTAGCCATAATAAACCTATTGACTGGACAGCACGGTGTACAGATGCCAACTCTGTGGCATTCCTTCACATATCAAATACTTTTAACTTCAACTAAGAGAGGCAGAAGCATGGTACAGTAGAGAAAGAAATTTGTAGTCCGGAAGACCAGATCCTGAAGCCTGCCTGGATATGTATTCCTTCCCCTCTGAGCCTCAGTTTCCACATGGTAAAAATGAAAATAATAATCCTTGTAGCTTTTATCTCAATGGGTTGTTAAGAGAACCAAAAGAAGTAATATGTATAAAGCCATTTGTAAATCATAAAGCATCATGGAAATATCGAATAAGATGATTATTTGTTTAAGTATCAATGAGCCAGAAATAGCATAATAGGGAGCTGGCCTTGGAATGGGGAAACCCTAGCTTCAAATCTCATCTCTGGCACTTAATGGCTGTGTAACTCTGGACAAGTCACTGAACCTCTCGCTGCTTTAAGGGACTCTCTTAGACTATATTTTTTTCATTGGCAAAGAAAATTTCTTCATCTGGGGGTTTCCCATTTCAATTAAATCATAAAGTCAGATCTTAAAGAAGGGAAAGGGACCTGTATGTGCAAAAATGTCCTTTTTGTAATGGCTAGAAACTGGAAATTGAATGGGTGCCTATCAACTGGGGAATGGTGAATAAATTGTGGCATAACATTGTGAATGTTATGGAACATTATTGTTCTGCAAAAATGACCAGCAGAAGGATTTCAGAAAGGCCTGGAGAGACTTACATGAACTGATACTGAGTGAAATGAGCAGAACTAGGAGATCATTATACACTTCAACAACAATACTATATGAGGATGTATTCTGATGGACGTGGCCATCTTCAACAATGAGAGGATCCAAATCAGGTCCAATTGATCAGTAATTAACGGAACCAGCTACACCCAGCGAAAGAACACTGGGAAATGAGTGTGGACCACAACATAGCATTTCCATTGTTTTTGTTATTGTTTGCTTGCATTTTTGTTTTTCTTCTCAGATTATTTTTACCTTCTTTCTAAATCCAATTTTTCTTGTGCAGCAAAATAACTGTATGGTTATGTATACATATATTATATTTAACATATACTTTACCATATTTAACATGTATGGGACTACCTACCTGCCATCTAGGGTAGGTAGTCCCAAACATGTTAAATATGGTAAAACATATGGAAGTATATGGGGGTGGGAGGAAAGGAGGGGAAATTTTGGAACAAAAGTTTTTTCAAGGATCAATATTGAAAAATTACACATGACCCAGATTACTTATACCTTCAGAATCTAATACTTAATGTGTAACAAGAAAATGGTATTTACACACATATATTGTATCTGGGTTATATTGTAACACATGTAAAATGTATGGGATGGACTGTCATCTAGGGGAGGGAGTAGAGGGAGGGGGGGCGATAATTTGGAAAAATGAATACAAGGGATAATATTATTTTAAAAATTACTCATACATATATACTGTGGAAAAAAATTCTAAATTAAAAAAAATTACACAAGCATATGTTTTGTCAATAAAAAGCTATAATAAAAAAAATCACAAACTCAGTTCCTGACTCTATCCTAAGTGCCAGTAATAATCAGAACACTATTTTGGAAGATATAAGGATTAAATAATTATTCATGAATAAAATATGAATTAAAATATGAATTAAATAATTCATGTGGGTCTTTGCCTTCATGGAGCTTACAATCTAACAGGGTACCATAATACAGACATAAATATGTATATTATAAAATTACAAATGATCAAGGCACAGGAGAGACATAAACTAAATGTTTTGTGATCTGAGGAGAGAAAGAATCAGGTGGTAAGGAGGTGGTATCTGGAAATTCATGAAAGAGATGGAATTTGGCTAGGCCTTAAAGACTAGATAGGATTTCAGCAGAGAAAAAAAGAGGGGAAGATAAAGGCATTTGAGACATAGAGAACTGTGTGAATAAAAGCAAAAGAGCAGAACAGCATAATTGATATGTAGCCAAGAGTAAATAGGCTAATCTAGCTCTTATTTTATCCTTCTTCCTCAAAGAGGATCAAAATATCAGGGAGATGCCATGATATGCAAGTGAATTGGATTTAAGTGAAGGAGGGCTGTGCAAGGTCACCTGCCTCACTTTCCCCTCTCAAGCCATCTGGGTCCAGTGGCAAGATACATATCAAGGCAACTGGAGATGGTCCTAGTTGCAATAAGAGATCTTGGCTTTTTTAAAGTCTTCTACAAGTCTCAGTTTAACTGAGGCCGCATTAGCTGGAATATAATGTAGTGGATAGGAATTGAACCCAATAAGACTAGAAATGTAGTTTCTTTAGAGTTTTAAATGCCAGGCTATAAGTTTTGAAGTAGAATTTGCTAGACATATTAGGAAAGACCATTCAACTAAATTTAAATTTAAATTTAACAATAAGAGCAAAAAATACATATTAAATATGGGAAGGAGGATGTTCATAGTCATGAGACTGTAGAAATAGACACAATTCTTTGGTGACTATTTTTTGTAAATATATATTTTAATAATCAGTTAAAAAAGAATTATATAGACATGAGAGAAATTATTATTTCTCTTGTATTAATAACTAATTATTGTTTGGAGACCAAGGTTTTTCCCTCTTTTTACTTCCTTATCCAGAAACCAACTAGTGTGGAAAATCTTGGATAAAGACTTAATCAAAGCAAGATCTAATCAGACAGTAAAAGAAATTCTTATTTTAGGCTAATGGGAGAATTCCTGCTCATTGGGTTTACTCAAACAGGTCTGAAAAAAATGGGGATCTTCCCTTTTGTCAGCGAGGTGGTGTGGAAATTGATAAATCTCTTTGATCAAGACTTGGGTTATCTAAATCACAACCTCAAAATTCTCATCATAATATTATCTGCCTCCTATTATAATATTCATTTTTTCATTACTTTTTAAACCAGAGTTAATTGCCACTCTCAAGAACACCAACTCTTCCAAAAGCATATAAACAATAAGCCACTGATGCCTATTTTATTAATAAGCATGCTAGCCTTATTAATGATTATCCCAAAATTATGTCTTTCAAACTTTGTAAATGTTTATAATATGTATATAATAATATGTACGTACTATCATTTATGATCTTTTTTGGAGTTGTTCATTTTAAAAAATTTTTTTGCTTTTATTAATATAATTAAGCACTTGTATTTGCTGAGGAAAATTAAAATACAACTCTTTTTACAAATAAGTAAATGAAGATAACTTCAAATCTTTTAGTATAATACAAACAATGCCTCATTTGTTTACCAAATTCATTTACTACAACCCAAATAATGCTTCAAACATGTTCAAATAAAGTGGGATAGGCAAATTCCCATGAAATCAGGCCAAAGTCATAGGCTAATACTATTCCAGATAATCATGTTGATAAAGCATGATGAAACCATAAAGAGCATCTATTGCTCTTCATTTTAAATATTTTTCTACAACTTTTAACCATTCACTTAAAAATTAAAATATTAGTACCAGTAATTCAATTCTGTGACAGTCACTTTATTTGAATTTGTAACTACATATTTCCTGTAAAGGTATGTTTTATTTCTCTTAGAAAATAGAGTATATTGTCTGCATTTTTATTAGTGAATATACATATATACTGATCTAACTTACCAGTCCAGCATCACAGAAAGAGTTTCTGCCATCATAAAGACATGCTATCTTAAGGTCATCATATAAACCTCCAAAAGCCTAGATATATACTTAACCAAAAGTTTCCCAACTAGTTTACAATTGCAAAAAAGCAATCCTTCTCTCTAAGGGAAAACTGCCCTCAATTTGCAATGAACTGGAAATACAAAGTATGTTTTTAAATCTGCACTTATTTGTACACTATTAGTGACTAGGCTGTACTAAATATAATAAAGGACACATGAATACATGTATTGACCTCATGTTCCATGAGCAATGGGAAAGTCTGCCAAGCCTGTCAAAATCACAGAGCTCCTGGGGTTTACAGACTTCACTCAACCACCCGGAGCAAAACCACAATCCCATAAAGAAGTCTTTTCAGTAATACCTTCTCCCATTAACTCTAAGCCAACAAATTAGTTATTCTTAAAATATTTCCAATTTTAGTTAGAACCCTCTCTCTCCTTCTCCACCTCTACTTCCCTCTAGAGTCTTTTCACAAGCACCAATTTATGTAATATAGTTTGTTGCTTTAGGAATATTTCTATTGAGGGCTGGACCAAATTCAGGAATATTTTGTATGAAGAAGATAATCCCTGGTTAATCCTATAAGAAAGCAGTAACATCCCTCTCCTTACTTTTATGAATCTTTATATTGGGTGAAAGTATTTGGTCAAATACCTAAGAAATACCAATGGGATCTTAATCTCTTTTTTGCCTTTCCCACAAAATTCTAGATTTACAAAAACTGCATTACAAGCCCTCAAGAATGAAAAATACAAAAATTCTATCATGGTATTATTTTTAGGAATTAAGTGTAATTTATGTAAAAATCTATTTTGCTTGATGCTGCAACAATTTAAAATCTCATTAAAGCATGCCACACATTGGACAAAAAAAAAAAAATATTTTCTAGACATGGATTTTAAGCTAAGAAAGTATACTTTGTTAAAGTGAAATCCTGGGTTTATAATTTGTGGGGTTTTTCTCCTTTATTCAAAAGGTACAGGCAGCTTGGGAAAGTTATTTAACGTCTCAGAAAAACTAGGTTCAAATCCTACTTTTCCTATTTGGCTGGATCGTTTTTTGACCAGGCAAGTCATCTAACATCTCACTGCTGTGACAAGTTTCAAAGACTGTAGTAGGTTACAGAGAACTCCAATAGCATTGATAGAGAGAGTACCCTCATTAAGGAATTTCTATACAAATGGCCTCAGAGGCTCTCCCCATTCCATCCCTACAGGAAGGAATTCTTATCATATGTAGTATCTAGATTGATTCTGGGAAGTAATTATTTACAGCAAATGAGAAAAATATGGAGAAATACATTCATCAACAGGCAGAAAAGAGAATCTAGGACTTGAGGATGAAAGTCAGTCTCTAACACAAACTATAGAGGAAAGTCATTTAACTCTCACTATCCCAGGTAGCTCTGTTAGACTAATTGTCTATTTTCATGGGGGGGGTTCCCCCATGACAAAAAAATTCCTCCCCCACAAATACCCAATACCCTCCCAAACTGGTAGCTCAGGAAGATGAGTAATTTTGACTATAGACCTCGTGCTCTATCCATTTTGCCACCCTTTTTTGCTCTAGAGTCTGAAAATAGCATGTCCTGCTTTTGCATTAAAATTATTTTCATTTGCTATATTGGAAAAAAAAATCCTGGCAGAAATAAAGAGTCATAGTGTTTATTGACTTGGGGGAAGGATGAAATAGATAGATCTAAGCTTTTAAAAAATCATCTTGACAGCTAAGTGGAAGGTCCATTTGAGGTATGGGAGTTGCAACTGACCATCATCATTGAAAGGAACTTCTACAGTCACATAATTTAACCTGTTCTTAACAGAATTTGCTGCTACAATATCCTTAACAAGTGGTGACATGTTCTTTTACCATATATTTCCAGTGAGGAGGAAGATTTAGTTGCCCCCAGAGGTAGCACATTCCACTTTGGGACAACTTTAGTTATTATAAAACTTTCCTTTACTCAGGGTGCCAAATGAAACACAGGTTATTTGGACATGGCCAATTTAGGAGCTGGTTTTGCTTGACTGAGCACATTTGTTACAAGAGTTTTGTTTTTTCAATGCGAGTGTGAGAATTTTGGGACAGGAACAATTGGATTTTGTTCATTTGAAAACATTAAAAAACAAACAAACAAACAAACAATATCTATTAGACCATAAGCTCCCTGAGAACAGGGAGTTTTTTGCCTTTTATTTGTAGCCCCTATGATTGGCATAGTACTTGGCACATAATTGAATAAATATTAATTGACTGAATGATCATATAAAGAAAGGAGAATAGCTTTATACAGAAAACTCTTTACTGAATCAAAACAAGAAACAATTTATTTTGCATGGTGATTTTTATACTGTGTATCATGTACCTACACACAGATTCACGCTAAAAAGCTCTTATGGAAATTGACTGTTATGGCCTATTATTTGATTGTTGTATTATGTCACTTTCAATTTTTAAAAGTATTTTTTAAAAATTAAAAAAATGTTCTCTTACAACTAGGCTAAAGTTCCCTCTCTGAAACTTTCACCAGTTGTTCCCAGTTCTGACACAGCAGAACAAATCGGATCCCTGTTCCACATAACAACCTTCTAAATACTCGAAGGCAGCTATCATATCTCTACCAAGTCTTCTCTTTTCCAGACTGAACAATCCAGATCCTTTAGCTAATCTCTATAGGACATGTTCCGCACTCTCCCCATGATCCTGTGGTCTTCCCAACTCTTATCCATAGAATTGAACACAATGCTCCAAATATAATTTGATCAAGCTAGGGTAGAGCAAGGTTATTGGGTACTTCTGCTATCCTGGACGCCAAGCCCCTATTAATGTAATTCAGAGGTCTCATGATACAGTCTAAAATGCTACTTACTCTCCGTATCATTTCAGACAAATTGCTTATTATCACCAAAATTCACTTTCTTTACTTATGGACTGATGATAGACAATAATAGCTAGCATTTATATAGCTCCTTAAGAACTGCTGAGTGCCTTTCAAATATTATTTCATTTGATCCTCACACCAATTCTAGGAGATAGATGTTATTTTTTGCATCTTACAGATGGCCAGAGTCACACAGCCAATAAGTGTCTGGACTCACACTTGAACTCAGAACTTCTTAACTCTGGGTCCAGTACTCTAACCACTGTGCTACCTAGTATTACTTGCTGCCAATGCAAACCTTTGCCTATCTCAAAGGGCTGTCAGAATTAAATGAAATAATGTATATAAAGGCATGCAATGAACCATAAAATAAAGTACAAAGGAAAATTATTATTATTTTTCAGTAAGAAAAATAGCATACCATGTGGGAAAAAGAATTGACCTAGAAATGAAGACATGTTCACATGCTATCTCTGAATGTATACTTGGTAGGATTTTAGGCAGGTTATTAACTTTTCAGTGCCCAAGATAGTTTTTCCTTTGACATATACATGTGTATATATATGTGTGTATATATACATATATATACACATACACATGTATATATATATATATATACACACACATACACATGTACATATATATATAATATAAAAAATATAAAAAAATATAAAAAAAAAATAATATAAATATAAATATATAAAATAAAGGTGATATGTATATGTATATATATATATATATATACATATACATATCACCTTTATTTTAAAAGGCCTATGAAGAATTGTAAAAGAAGTTATTTGAGAGAATGAGGTAGCTTTCAGCATAGTCTCCAGACAGCATTTTAAAGAAGGGAGCTGCCTCTATGGGCTTAATAAATGTTTGTTGAATTATTTTGACATTGAGTCAAATCCTGAGTCAAACTACTTTGGCTCCCCTTCCCTCAACAAACTGTTCAGAAGGAAGAAATTAGCTATCACTTAGATTTTTCTATTTTTCTAAATAAAATCCAGAGATCCTAATACTCTTTAAGAAAATAGCATAAGACCCTCCTTAATACCTTATACCCTTAGGAAAGGCCTTTTGAGATAATTTCAGTATGAATATGGTATAAAATCAAATTCTTGTCTCTCCTAAACACAAATCAGTATAGCTTGTCTTTCATTTCAGTATACTGGTAGCATCTAGGTGTTTAATTTGGGATTTGATAGCTGTGCAAAATTTGCAATATCCCACTGGTATTGCATCCAAAGTTGTCAATGGACACTGGCAGAAATTCTAGGAAAAAGAATTCTCCTGGATGTTGGACTTTACCAGCACTCTCATTCTCCACCTCCCTAACATGGAGGAAGGTATTTTGACTAGAATTATAGAGGCACAAGTAGACCGCCTGCTGTAAGAATGCAGATGGGCCAATATAGAGTCCTTTGCTCATAATCCAGTGTTATTTCAAACACCTGAACATATGGGTTGTGTGAAGGGTGAAGAAGTTTCCTCTTTTGCTCCAACCATGTAAAAACCATGTGCTCTTATCTCTGCAGCTGCTAGGACACTTAAGTCTGCTTACATACTGACATACAAATGGTACTAACTTAGGAAACACTCAAGTACTTCCCAGGTAAAAACAACTAATTTATCTTTGAAGAAGAAAAATGACAGTGACAATGGCCTTGATCTAGCCATTTGCTTTAGATCAATAATTCTTAACCTGGAGTCTGTAGATCGACAAACTTCAAAGGGAAAAAATTATATATTTTCACTGACTTCTTAACTGAAATTTAGCACCTTCTTTAAATGTGAATGTAAGCAAAAAAAAAAAAAAAAAAACATTAGTAGTAGGTGTTACCAGGTGTCCAGGATATAAAATAGATTAAGAACCCCTGAGTTTCAATAAAATGGTGCTGGTAAGAAGATGATGGAATGCTGGTTGGAAGAGTTGTGATGTGCAATAATTCAAAGACTTGCCCATACTATAATAAGACAATGGATCTCTTGAATTAAGTATAAATCCTGTCATGAAATACAGTATTCTATATATACTAATGATTGAATATGCAATCCATACCTTCAGTCCTGACTTTCTGCCACTATTTAGAAAGGGGTTAGTATTCTACCATGATCATCATCGAAGGACCCTGAAAAATAGAGAAAACAAATAATCGGTTCTTAGCAAATTTTCACCTTTTACTCCTTAAATCTCAATGACTCAAAGGCATTTTATCCTGGAGTAAAAAGTACTCTCCTTCTATCTCCTCCCATTCTCCTATCCCTATCCAACTTAATCTCACCCTTTCCTTAGGCTCTTTCTTCCTCTGACCTTCTGATCCTCTGAAAACTTCTGAATTTCCCTTCACCCTCAATCTCTTCTTTTCATATTTCAAACTTTTTTTTTACTTATGAAAAACTGACAATTGCCAGAAAATCCCTGGTCACTCTTTCCAATGCTACTTGTTGCTTTTCTCATATCCCCTAACTCAGAGGATCAAGAGGAGTTAGTTACAATATTCCTTGCTATTACTTATAGATCTTTCTTCTACCAAAATCAGGTTCATTCTAGCCATAGTAATAAAGATCTATTACTATCATCTACTGACTTCCAGTTTTTTCTTTCTTCCTTGTGACTCCTAGTCTTTCTCTCTAACACAATTATTCAGTAAATATGTTGATATCCATTAAGTATCTATTAAAGTCCCATGGCTTACAACTTTAGTTTACTCAAAGGAATAGGACACACCTTAGAACTTTATCATCATCCACAACTGCCACCTGCATGAATCTGGACTCAGAAATTCTATTCTCTTGTCATAATGTCTTTTTCTTCCATTTCTCCTTTTTTCTCAGTCCTTTAAAACCTGTTCTTTATCCCCACTCAGGCCTTTTCTCCCTGTTTTCCCAGTCCATTGCCTATGCTCTGACCTTACTTCCCTCTCTTACAATACTTACTCTTGCTCTGTCCACCTTCTCTTTTTGAATTGCTGAGCTTCTGTCATTCTTGGAGGAAGTAACCATCTCCATCCCCATACCAAATGAGTGCAGTACCAATTTGTTATTTCAGCTCAAATGGGTCCTCACTGCCACAGAATAAAACATGTATCCTTCTGAAATCTTATCAGCCTCACTCCCCTTGATGGCTGTTCCAAATCTAAAAATCTCTGCACTTAATGGTCCACTTCCTCACCACCTATCAACTTCTCAGACTTTTGTAAGATGGCTTTCAGCCTCACAATTTGACTATAAAGGCTTCTCTGAGGTTATCATTGATCTATTAACTGCTCAATTTGATAGCCTTTTCTGTCTTCATCCTCTTTGAATTCTTCTTATATTATAGCTTTTGATATATTATAATTGATTACCATTTCCTTATCAACATTCTCTTCTCCCTTGTCTTCCATGACAACACTTTCCTAGTTCTGCTATTTGTTTGTTCTTTCTAGGGCTCATTTGCTGGATTTCTACCTGTTTACTTTCTTTAAGTATTTCCCTTCTGTCTCTACTGTCTTCAATGAGATCTCCTTAGCTCACTGTTCAAATATTCAAATATATTCTCTACATAACTGATTCCTAAATCCATCAATTTTTAGCAAAAATTTATTAAGTACTTATTTCAATCCAGACAAAGACAAAATGAAACATTTCCTTCTTTCAAGAAATTTACACTTAGCACCAGCCCTGAATTCAGGAGGACCTGAGTTCAAATCTGGTCTCAGACACTTAACACTTCCTAGCTGTGTGACCCTGGGCAAGTCACTTAACCCCAGCCTCAGGGAGAAAAAAAAAAAGAAATTTACATTTAATGAAAAAATATAACATTAACCATATAAGTATATGTGAAGTAAATACAATATAGTTTGGTGGGGAAGAATGACTAGCACTTGGAAGATTAAGAGAGGTGTCATTTGAGCTGAGTTTTGAAGGAAACTTGGATTCTAAAAAGTAGATACTAAAGGGGAGTACATTTCAAGTATAAAAACAGTCTTTTACAAAAATAGAGCTAGGAACTGCAATAGTGTATATGAGAAATAGCCAGAAAATCACTTTGCCTAGAATATAGAGTTTGTGTATAGAATATGTGCCTAAGCAGGTTGTGAAGGACTTTATCTGGAAAACAGAGAAGTCTGTATTTGATGCTAAAGGTAATAGGAAGCCACTGGCGTTTTCTAAGCAAGGGAGTTATATGGTCAGCTCTATCACTTTGTTCCTGATAAGTGGTCAAAGGATATAAACAAACAATCTTCAAAAAAGTTCTAAACTAATTTTTTATTGAAGCTTTTTATTTTCAATATATATTGAAAATGTAATTTTCAATATATATTGAAAATGTAATTTTCAATATATGCAAGGATAATTTTTCACCATTGACCCTTGCAAAACCTTTTATTCCAATTTCTCCCCTTCCTCCCATCCCCTCTCCTAGATGGCATGTAATCCAATATATGTTAAATATGGTCAAAATATATGTAAATCCAATATAGGCATATGTTTATACAATTATCTTGCTGCACAAAAAGAATCAAATCAAAAAGGAAAAAATGAAAAAAAAATTCAAGCAAACAACAACAAAGAAATAAAAATGCTATGTTGTGATCCACACTCATTTCCCACAGTCTTCTCTGAGTGTAGATGGCTCTCTTCATTACTTAACTTACTGGAATTGGTTTGAATCATTTCATTGTTGAAGAGAGCCACACCCATCAGAATTGATCATGGTATAATCTTGCTGTTGCTGTGTATAATGATCTCCTGGTTCTGCTCATTTCACTCAGCATCAGTTCATGTAAATCTCTTCAGGCCTCTCTGAAATCATCCTGCTGATCATTTTTTTATAGAACAATAACATTCCATAACATTCATATACCATAATGTATTCAACCATTCTCCAGCTGATAGGCATCCACTCAGTTTCCAAATTATTGCCACTACAAAAAGGTCTGCCACAAACATTTTTGCACATATAGGTCCCTTTCCCTCCTTTAAGATTTCTTTGAGATATAAGCCCAGTAGAAATACTGCTGGATCAAAAGGTATGCACAGTTTGATAACCTTTTGAGCATAGTTCTAAATTGCTTTCCAGAATGATTGAATCATTTCACAACTCCACCAACAATGTATCAGTGTCTCAGTTTTCCCACATCCTCTCCAATTTCGTCATTATCTTTTCCTGTCATATTAACCAATCTGAGAGGTGTACAGTGGTATCTCAAAGTTGTCTTAATTTGTATTTCTCTGATCAATTGTGATTTAGAGCACCTTTTCATATGACTAGAAATGGTTTCAATTTCTTTATCTGAAAACTGGCTGTTCATATCCTTTGACAATTTATCATTTGCAGAATGGACTGAATTCTCATAAATTTGAGTTAATTCTCCATATATTTTAGAAATGAGACCTTTATCAGAACCCTTAGATATAAAAATGTTTTCCCAATTTATTGCTTTCCTTCTAATTTTATCTACATTAGTTTTGTTTGTACAAAAACTTTTTAACTTAATATAATTAAAATTATCTATTTGGCATTCAGTAATGAGTTCTTCTTTGGTCACAAATTCTTTCCTTCTCTACAGATCTGAGAGGTAAACTATCCTATATTCTTCTAGTTTGCTTATAATATCACTCTTTATGTCTAAATCATGAACTCATTTTGACCTTATCTAGGTATAGGGCATTAGATGTGGGTCAATGCCTAATTTTTGTCATACTAGTTTCCAATTTTCCCAGCAGTTTTTGTCAAATAGTGAGTTCTTATCCCAAAAGCTGGGGTCTTTGGGTTTGTCAGACACTAGATTGCTATAGTATATTTTGTCTTGTGAACCCAACCTATCCCATTGATCAACTATTCTGTTTCTTACCAGTACCAAATGGTTTTGATGATTGCTGCTTTATAAAATAGTTTTAGGTCTGGCACAGCTAGGCCATTGGCATTTTTTCATTAATTCCTTTGAAATTCTTGACCTTTTGTTCTTCCAGATGAACTTTGTTATTATTTTTTCTAGGTCTGTAAAATAATTTCTTGGGAGTTTGATTGGTAGTATTTTGTAATTATGTTCATATAGTTCCTGACTTTCCCTTGGCAGATAGATTCCCAAATATTTTATGCTATTGAGCTATTTTAAATGGAATTTCTCTTTTTATCTCTTGGTGCTGGACTTTGTTGGTAATATATTAAAATGCTAATGATTTGTGCAGATTTATTTTTATCCTGCAACTTTGCAATTGTTTCTAGTAGTTTTTTGTGAATTGTTTTTAGTTTTTTAGTTGTTCTCTAGTGTTCTCTAAGAATAGCATCATATGATCAATACTGATGGACGTGGCTCTCTTCAACAATGAGATGAACCAAATCATTTCTACTTGTTTAATAATGAAGAGAACCAGCTAAACCCAGTGAAAGAACTATGGGAAATGAGTGTGAACCACAATATAGCATTTCCACTCCCTCTGCTTTTGTCTGCTTGCATTTTTTATTTCCTTCTCAGGTTATTTTTACCTTATTTCTAAGTCTGATTTTTCTTGTGCAGCAAAATAACTATATAAGTATGTATACATATATTGCATTTAACATATATTTTATCATATTTAGCATGTATTGGTCTACCTGCTATCTAGGGAAGGGGGTGGGGGGAAGGAGGGGAAAAGTTGGAACAGAAGGTTTTGAAGGGTCAATGCTGAAAAATTACACATACATATGTTTTGTCAATAAAGAGCTATAATTAAAAATAAAAATAAAAAGACTACCAGCATATCATCTGTAAAGAGTGATAATTTTGTTTCTTCATTATTTTCTAATTCCTTTAATCTCCTTTTCTTCTCTGTTTGCCAAAGCTAACATTTCTAATATAATATTGAATAATAATGGTGATAGTGGGCAACCTTGTTTCACCTCTAATCTTATTGGGAATGGTTCTAATTTGTCCCCATTACAAATGGTACTTGCTAATGGTTTTAAATAGATGCTACTGATCATTTTAAGGAAAAGTCCATTTTATTCTTATACTCTCTAGTGTTTTTAATAGGAATGGATGTTGGATTTTATCAAATGCTTTTTCTGCATCTATTGAGATGATCATATGGCTTTTGTTAATTTGGTTATTGATATGGTCAATTATGCTAATAGTTTTCCTAATACTGAACCAGCCTGAATTCCTGGTATAAATTCTACTTGGTCATTGTGTTATAGTATTATCCTGGGGATGAATAAGTTCCAAACATTTGAATGTCAGTGTTATCAGGAGTTGTTGACAAATTAATGTTGTGGAAAAGTCAATGTTGAAGGAGTTGTTGAAAAGCGGGGATAGTATGGCATTATTTGTGAAATTATGAATTAATATAACAATTCTGGAAAGCAATTTGTAATTTTTAAGTTACAATGAAATTATTAGAATAGCCTTGCCCTTGATCTAAAGGCATATATCCAAATAAGCCATTACAAAAAAATAAAAGCTCATTTGTCACATCACTACAAACTGTGTTATATTGCTATGTACTTATGTAATTTATGTAATTATGTGTAATACCTCCCATATTGATGGATTTATGTATGCCTCTTTTAAGAGTGAAACCCTTCAGAAACCCACTAATCTGATTTAATTTCCCATTTCCTTTGGTGTTTTCATCTCCCTTCCTGAGACTTCAGGGAAGGGGTGACCACCTCCTTTTTATGGGGTTTTCACCCCTTTTTTGAGCTGTCAAGGAAGGTGTGATCACCTCTTCTTTGGGGTTCTCATCTCTTTGAGAAATCAGAGAGGTCATGACCATCTATGTTCTAAAGACAAAAGAACTTGAAAGAAGGTACTAAGTGGAATTTAGGAGACAATGGTTAAATCTAGTTTAGCATTGATTTAATCCTACAACAAATAATAGTTATCTAGTGATATAATGATTGGTGTTACCCAGTGTGGGGCATATAAGCAAGAATCTCTCAGGGCCAGAAAGACAAGCACACTAGAAGCTCTCGGAAGCTGAGACAGATTCATTCCATTTTCCACTTTTATTGTGGCTAGAGGCTGAAGCACAAACCCTCAGAAGTTGGGGAGATTCAGAGTCATGGAGATTCAGAAGCTAGAGAAGGCAGGCTGGAACTCAAGCTCTTGGAACCAAGGCCAGACTGAAAGGCTCTCCAGAAAGATGCTCAGCCCCAGGAAGGAGATAATAAAGGATCTGGACTATAAGTCCAGAATATTACACTCAATAATCACCAACATAGTTATAACAACACTTTTTGTAGTAGCAAAAAACAGAAATGAAGTTGAAATATCCATTGATTTTGGAATGGCTAACCAAATTGTAGTGCATGAATTTAATGGAATATTATTATATTCTAAAAAATAAGTAGTATGATAAATGTGAAGAAATATGAAAAGATTTACATGAACTGATGCAAAGTGAGGTAAGCAAAGCCATGAAAACAATACATACAATTACTGCAAGAATGGAAAGAACTATAATCACAAGAAAATGAAATAATGGAAAATAAATGTTGCTACATTATAAAAAGAAATATAGTTCTTAAAAATACTTCCTCTTCCTCTTTTGTAGAGGTGAAGAAGGTCACAGATATAAAATATTGCATATGTTTTTCAGATTTTTTTTCCTTATACATTGATTAGTTATGTTGATTTTTTTTTCTCTTCTCTTTCCCCTTTTTTTCTCCAAAAAAAAATAAATAAATAAACCAAAACTTTAGCATATAGGATAAGCCTTTGGGTATGAAGAAAGGGAAAAATACAAGGGGAGATTTAGATGCTATAAAAACCAAATATATCAATAAAAATGTATTTTAAAAATAAAAAAAGAATTGAAGAATATGGTAATACAGAGAATGCTGCTAAATTACAAAGAACAAAGCTGGCCCCAAGGAAAAGGAAGATATAGTGGGAAATGTAGATGACACGAAGTCAAAACTTGTCAATTAAAAATTTATCAGAAAAATTTAATATCTCACTTTGGCTGAATTGAAGAGAGTATTGGATTCAAGCAGAAAAATCAGTTTAGGTCTACTGCAATAATCAAGGTGAGACCATATATCCAGTTATAATTTCTCTTCCAAATTTTAATCACACTCATATACTTACAAGACATCTGCATCTCAAATTCAGCATGTCTCAACCTCCTCATGTTTAGAAAGGGAGAACTTTCTAAATCTGTCCCTTCTCCAATTTTCTCTCCCTCTGTTGGATCACATTATTTTTCCAGTCACCCAATTTTATAGCTTCAAAATCATCCTTGAAACCTCCCCTCTCCCACTATGTATAGTTTATTTATTGGGCACATTAGAAAAGGTACTCTACCACTCTTCCTATAACTAGTTTTTCCTTTCTTTACACCTTTATATCCTCTAATTAGTCATCTTTTCTGTCTGTTTTTCTTTCCCTTCCCCACTTCCCCATCATTCTTTCACTAGTAAATACCAGAATCAGACTCACATCCAACTCTCCTTACTCTTAGTACAATATTCTTTTCCAATACTTTTCTGACATTACATGCTACCTCCCAATTATTAAATAGAAGGATAAGTTTAAGTGTCTATAAATCTCTAAAGAAATTAACAAGTTCTCACTCTTTGTAGATGATATGATGGTATACTTAGAGAACCCCAAAGATTCTAATAAAAAGTTATTAGAAATAATTCACAACTTTAGCAAAGTTGCTGGATACAAAATAAATCCACATAAATCCTCAGCATTTTTATATATCACCAACAAAATGCAACAGCAAGAGATACAAAGAGAAATTCCATTCAAAACAAATGTCAAGAGTATAAAATATTAGGAAATCTATCTACCAAAGAAAAGTCAGGAATTATATGAGCATAATTACAAAACACTTGCCACAAAAATAAAGTCAGATTTAAATAATTGGAAAGACATTCAGTGCTCATGGATAGGCCGAGTGAATATAATAAAGATGACAATACTCCCCAAACTAATCTATTTATTTAGTGCTATACCAATCAGACTCCCAAGAAACTATTTTAATGACCTAGAAAAAATAACAACAAAATTCATATGGAAGAATAAAAGGTCAAGAATTTCAAGGAAATTAATGAAAAAAAAGTCAGATGAAGGTGGTCTATCTGTACCTGATCTAAAGCTATATGATAAAGCAGCAGTCACCAAAACCATTTGGTATTGGCTAACAAATAGACTAGTCGATCAGTGGAACAGATTAGGTATACAGGACAAAATAGGGTACAACTATAGCAATCTAGTATTTGACAAACCCAAAGATACCAACATTTGGGATAAGAATTCATTATTTGAAAAAAAAACTGTTGGGAAAAATTAGTATGGCAGAAATTAGATATGGACCCACACTTAACACCATACAACAAAATAAGATCAAAATGGGTCCATGATTTAGGCATAAAGAATGAGATCATAAATAGATTAGAGGAACAGAGGATAGTCTGCCTTTTAGACCTGTGGAGGAGGAAGGAATTTATGACCAGAGGAGAACTAGAGATCATTATTGATCACAAAATAGAAGATTTTGATTACATCAAATTAAAAAGCTTTTGTACAAACAAAATTAATGCAAACAAGATTAGAAGGGAAGTAACAAATTGGGAAAATATTTTTAAAGTTAAAGGTTCTGATAAAGACCTCATTTCCAAAATATACAGAGAACTAACCCTAATTTATAAGAAATCAAACCATTCTCCAATTGATAAATGGTCAAAGGATATGAACAGATAATTCTCAGATGATGAAATTGAAATTATATCCACTCATATGAAAGAGTGTTCCAAATCACTATTGATCAGAGAAATGCAAATTAAGACAACTCTGAGATACCACTACACACCTGTCAGATTGGCTAAGATAACAGGAACAAATAATGATGAATGTTGGAGGGGATGTGGGAAAACTGGGACACTAATGCATTATTGGTGGAGTTGTGAAAGAATCCAGCCATTCTGGAGAGCAATTTGGAACTATGCCCAAAAAGTTATCAAACTGTGCATACCCTTTGATCCAGCATTGCTGCTATTGGGCTTATATCCCAAAGAAATACCAAAGAGGGGGAAATGATCTGTGTGTGCCAAAATGTTTGTGGCAGCTCTTTTTGTAGTGGCCAGAAAATGGAAAATGAATGGATGTCCATCAATTGGAGAATGGTTGGGTAAATTATGGTATATGAATGTTATAGAATATTATTGCTCTGTAAGAAATGACCAACAGGATGAATAGAGAGGCTTGGAGAGACTTACATGAACTGATGCTGAGTGAAATGAGCAGAACCAGAAGATCAGTGTACACTTCAACAACAATGCTGTATGAAGATATATTCTGATGGAAGTGGATATCTTCAACATAAAGAAGATCCAACTCACTTCCAGTTGATCAATGATGGACAGAAATAACTACACCCAGAGAAGGAACACTAGGAATTGAATGTAAACTATTAGCACTACTGTCTTTCTACCCAGGTTACTTATACCTTCGGAATCCAATTCTTAATGTGCAACAAGAAAATTGGATTTACACACATATATCGTACCTAGGTTATACTGTAACACATGTAAAATGTATGGGATTGCCTGTCATCTAGGGGAGGGAAGAGAGGGAAGGAATGGAAAATTTGGAAAAATGAATACAAGGGATAATGTTAAAAAAATGTTAAAAAAAATTCCTCATGCATATGTATAACATGCTGTTGTCTCCAGAAGCTGCCAATTGCTCTTTGGAAGGAGATCTGCTGTGTCAACTCAAATCTCTCTGACAGATTCTTCTTCCTGTAGAGAACAGTTGCCGTTAACTCTGGTCCAGAGTAGTGACTTCCCTTCCTGCAGAGAGCCGCCTCAAGTCTGGCCTAGAGCAGAGACTCTCTATCTCTGGAGTGCCACACACTTTTATCCTCCCAGAGAATGGGTGTGGGATAACGCAAGGGCTTCTGGGAAAAATTACTTCAACCAATGAACTTGCTCCTCCTAAGCATGCAAGCTTCTCCCCAGGAGGTCACACATATGTACTGTCAAAAAAAAACTTATAAGGGGCAGCTAGGTGGCACAGTGGATAGAGCACCAGCCTTGAATTCAGGAGGACCCAAGTTCAAATCTGGTCTCAGACACTTAACACTTCCTAGCTGTGTGATCCTGGGCAAGTCACCTAACCCAGCCTCAAAAAGAAAAAAAAATTATAATTATAAAATTTAAAAAAAAAAAAAAAAGAAAAGGAAATTAACAAGGCCTACTTCTCTAGCATTACAACAGTTGCTGAAATGAAGAAACAAAAAGATTGGAGAACAATCAAATATGAGGATAAGGGCAATACAAAGGAAAAGTAGAGCAGAAATAATATTTGAATTCAGTCATAGATAGAGACAAGAGCAAATTAGGAGCAGATAATTGGCAAAGAGAAGGAGGGAGATTTCTTGGGAATGAAGCCAAAGATTAGGATGTGAGATCCAGAAAAACTTTACAAATCTATAAGAATAAGAGCCCTCCAACAGAAAGAAAAATACAGTTCTCAGACAAAATAAATAAATAAATAAAAATGCTACTACAAAGGAAAGTGGATTCTTATCTATATGGACCCAGTGATGTAAGCCAAAGGCAGGAATGTGCTATTAGTGAAAAGAACATTGGGAAGTTGGAACATTGAGGCTGCTTCTTATGGCCAACAAAGGACCTCAAAAGTTATATATGGAAGAAGACAATACATTTTAGGGATGTGAAATCAGCAGAAACCTCATTACCAAAAATTTCAAGAGGAAAAATAAAAAAGACATCTTGTGGTTCTACAGCTCATAAGTAAAGCATATACAATGTCTATTGCTTTAAAAGACATTAGGTTATAAAATATACGAGGCTTCTTTTTAGGCTATTCATTTGTTGTGGGTTTATTTCTATTTTCTGACACAATCTATTTGGGAAAGGTGACCTTTCATTGTGGATATTTTATGTACTGAATAGAATCATTAACTTGATGATAGTTTATACAAGTTTGACTTCTAATTTACAAAATATGAAAGATAGTCCTCATGGTTCTAATACTCATTTACTTATTTGTGAGCTAACCAATATTAATTAAATATTCTATAATTAGATTTTTGTGAATTTCTTCATATGAACAAAGATTATTAACTGAAAGGGCTACTACTCTCATTTCCTCAAAAGACTTGACTAGTATGTCAAGTAGAAGGAAGTTTCATTATATTTTATATACAAATGACATTATACTTCTCAGAGTCTGAACAGAGTCAACATTAGATATTTAGTATTATTCTTGTCTTAGGTCTGTCAGACATTCTTTTTTTATTTATTTAAAACTTTTTATTTTCAAAACATATGCACAGATAGTTTTCAACATTCATCCTTGAAAAATCTTGTGTTCCCAAGATAAGGTCAAAATGGGTTCATGGCCTAGGCATAAAGAATGACATTATGAATAAATTAGAAAAACATAAGATAGTTTATCTCTCAGACCTATGGAAGAGGAAAGAATTTATGACCAAAGAGGAACTAGAGATCATTATTGATCACAAAATAGAAAATTTTGATTATATCAAATTGAAAAGCTTTTTTACAAACAAAACTAATGCAGACAAGATTAGAAGGAAAGTAACAAACTGGGAAAACATTTTTACAGTTAAAGGTTCTGATAAAGACCTCATTTCCAAAATATATAGAGAACTGACTCTGATTTATAAGAAATCAAGCCATTTTTCAATTGATACATGGTCAAAGGATATGAACAGACGATTTTCAGATGATGAAATTGAAACTATTTCCACTCATATGAAAGAGTATTCCAAATCACTATTGATCAGAGAAATGCAAATTAAGACAACTCTGAGATCTACACACCTGTCAGATTGGCTAAGATGACAGGAACAAATAATGATGAATGTTGGAGGGGATGTGGGAAAACTGGGACACTGATGCATTGTTGGTGGAGTTGTGAAAGAATCTAATCATTCTGGAGAGCAATCTGGAATTATGCCCAAAAAGTTATCAAACTGTGCATACCATTTAATCCAGCAGTGCTACTACAGGGCTTATATCCCAAAGAGATACTAAAGAAGGGAAAGGGACCTGTATGTGCCAAAATGTTTGTGGCAGCCCTTTTTATAGTATCTAGAAATTGGAAAATGAATGGATGTCCATCAATTGGAGAATGGTTGGGTAAATTATGGTATATGAATGTTATGAAATATTATTGTTCTGTAAGAAATGACCAGCAGAATGAATACAGAGAGGCTTGGAGAGACTTACATGAATTGATCCTGAGTGAAATGAGCAGAATCAGGAGATCATTATACATTTCAACAACGATACTGTATGAGGATGTATTTGATGAAAGTGGATATCTTCAACAAAGAGAAGATCTAATTCAGTTCCAATTGATCAATGATGGACACAATCAGCTACACCCAGAAAAGAAACACTGGGAAATGAGTGTAAACTGTTTGCAGTTTTGTTTTTCATCACAGGTTATCTTTATCTTCTGAATCCAATTCTTCCTGTGCAACAAGAAATTCGGGTCTGAAACCCAAAGATTCCAACATTAGGGATAAAAATTCATTATTCGGAAAAAACTGTTGGGAAAACTGGAAATTAGTATGGCAGAAATTAGATATGGATCCACACTTAACACCATATACCAAGATAAGATCAAAATGGGTCCATGATTTAGGCATAAAGAGGGAGATAATAAATAGATTAGAGGAACAGAGGATAATCTACCTCTCAGACTTGTGGAGGAGGAAGGAATTTATGACCAGAGGAGAACTAGAGATCATTATTGATCACAAAATAGAAGATTTTGATTACATCAAACTAAAAAGTTTCTGTACAAATAATACTAATGCAAACAAGATTAGAAGGGAAGTAACAAATTGGGAAAATATTTTTAAAAACAAAGGTTCTGACAAAGGTCTCATTTCCAAAATATATAGAGAACTGACCCTAATTTATAAGAAACCGAACCATTCTCCAATTGATAAATGGTCAAAGGATATGAACAGACAATTCTCAGAGGAAGAAATTGAAACTATATCCACTCACATGAAAGAGTGTTCCAAATCACTACTGATCAGAGAAATGCAAATTAAGACCACTCTGAGATACCACTACACACCTGTCAGATTGGCTAAGATGACAGGAACAAATAATGATGAATGTTGGAGGGGATGTGGGAAAACTGGGACACTAATACATTGCTGGTGGAGTTGTGAAAGAATCCAGCCATTCTGGAGAGCAATATGGAATTATGCCCAAAAAGTTATCAAACTGTGCATACCCTTTGACCCAGCAGCGCTACTACTGGGATTATATCCCAAAGAAATACTAAAGAGCGGAAAGAGACATATATGTGCCAAAATGTTTGTGGCAGCTCTTTTTGTTGTAGCTAGAAACTGGAAGATGAATGGATGTCCATCAGTTGGAGAATGGTTGGGTAAATTGTGGTATATGAAGGTTATGGAATATTATTGCTCGGTAAGAAATGACCAGCAGGAGGAATATAAAGAGGCCTGGAGAGACTTAAATCAACTGATGCTGAGTGAAATGAGCAGAACCAGAAGATCACTGTACACTTCAACAACAATACTGTATGAGGATGTATTCTGATGGAGGTGGAAATCTTCAACATAAAGAAGATCCAACTCACTTCCAGTTGATCAATGATGGACAGGGGTAGCTGCACCCAGAGAAGAAACACTGGGAGGGGAATGAAAATTGTTAGCACTAATATCTGTCTGCCCAGGTTGCATGTACCTTCGGATTCTAATGTTTATTGTGCAACAAGAAAATGATATTCGCACACATGTATTGTACCTAGACTATATTGTAACACATGTAAAATGTATGGGATTGCCTGTCGTCGGGGGGAGGGAATAGAGGGAGGGGGGGTAATTTGGAAAAATGAATACAAGGGATAATATTATAAAATATTTATATATATATAAAATAAAAAAAAAAGAAATTCGGGTCTGCACACATATATTATATCTAGGATATAATATAACATATTTAACATGTATGGGATTGCCTGCCATCTAGGAGAGTGGGTGGAAGGAAGGAGGGGAAAATTCAAAACAGAAGTGAGTACAAGGGATAATGTTGTAAAAAAAATTACTCATGCATATGTATTGTCAAAAAAAAGTTATAATTATAAAATTAATAAAAAATAAATAAATATTTAAAAAAGAAGGGAAGCAATAAACTGGGAAAACATTTTTATAGTCAAAGGTTCTGATAAAGCCCTCATCATGGGCTATTTGAGATGTTTTACATTTGATGAATTTGTTACGCACTGTTATGAGTCTAACATCAAAACTGTGTCTTGCACGACTAGGAATAGATGTTTCACCCACTCCTTTCTCCACTAAGATGCCTCTTCTTCCAGGACTTAAGCAAGTGGTCTAAACTGGGCTCACTCCTGGAGTAGCATGGACTCTTTCTCATTATACCTCTACCCCAGCACCCCAGTGATGCTATTTAAATCTTAGATTAAAGTTTCCCTAAAAGGGGAAGTTTAAAAGATACTCTGAAAAATATGATCAGGTATAGTCCAGGTACAGTATTTATTTCATTCACACAAAAGAAATGCCCAACTGGAGGAAAAACTCAAGACAACACAATGGCAGTAAATTTAAACTAAATAAGTTACTATATTTGACTAGGAGGTTGATATAATTATCAAACTATAAAGCAGTTTGTAGGATTGCTGATTGGACATTTTATATTTCATCTTAGGTTCGAACTGTTCAACGATGAACAACAACTTTTGGTACATGTTTGCTGGTAAAATAGCCCATTTTGTGTCAATCCTCTTGTTAAGGATTATTTTCTCTAATACAGAAGGTTCCTCTGCTACTAGACAGATCCATTCATTAAACCCCTAGGCCTCTCAAAGAGAGTCATGAAAATTTGGACAAAACTGAATCCGCTAAACAACAAACTTCCTGAATTCAAGCCTAACACTGTCCATTGAGCCATCCAGGTGACCCTCTATAAGAACAAATATTTTTTTAAAAAGAGAAAAAAGAAAGAAAGAAAGAAAGAAAACTTTCATATTTTATATTATATATGGAGATACCCTTTCTAGAAAAAATTCTAATAACCATAACCTAAAGAGATCCTAAACAAAAGCCATATCTAAATCTCATTTTAGAGATGTCCCTAGAATTATTCTGAGATTGGATAGAATCAGGGAAAGAAAAATTGATCCCTTTTTTGGGTCAAGCACTCCAAAATTGATATGTGTGTGTTTGTGTGTGATTCCAGAACCTGCCTTAATTGTCCTCTACCCTCCAATAATAATAAACATCATGTAGCATGTTTATTATGTAACAAATCATGTAGCCATGTAGCATTACTAGGAAAATACTATTACTATTATTGCATAATATTTAAAAGTACTAAAAATAATAATAACAAAAGGTTTCTGATTACTTGACTAACCTAAACACACTAATCCTTGAATACCCCAATTGATCAAAGTTTTGGTGAATAGTGATTTTCTAGTCGTTTTTAAAAGCCAGTCCTTGCACAGTCGAGATAGTAACATTGACTAGAACTATCTGCCCTAAAATATGAAACAAATCATGAAACTTTTTAGCCTCGTTTCTTCTGTCTACAAAAGAAGAGGTTAGAATCCATGATTTTTATTTTTTTTAAGCTCCTTCCAGTTCTATAATTCTCTAGTTCGATGAAAGCCTACTATCAAGTAACTAGAAAAAGAACCCAAAAGGTTATTCTGTGGCCAAAGCAGAAAAACAATGTTAATAAATATTTTTCATTCAAAAACAAAGAAATCTTTGATGCAGATCAAAGATTTTGGACTCAGAAGACCTAGTTTAAAGTCCTGGTTTCTCTGCTTTCTTCATTTCACTTCATTTCACACTTCAGTTTCCTCTTCAGAAAAATAAGGGAGTTAGGTTTGATAAGTGTCTAAGGTCCTCTTTCTAGTCTAAATCTATTATAACATGACATGCAAACGGAGGTTCAAAAATCATTCTTTCTCCTTTGTATATTGAAGTTTACAGAAGTCTCAGTAAACTTTGCCCATAGAATTTCTAAACTATAGGGCCCCTAAGGATTTTGTTAGTCCTGGAGGCAATCCTGAGGATAGGGTCAAAACTGATGTGAAATCTGGGAGACCAGAGCAATAATGGAGACTACCTTAGGCTCAAATCAGTTCTTCTAGGGTGGTGGTATTGTTGTTCAGTTGTGTTTGATTCTTTGTGACCCCCCTTTTGGTGCCATTGATGAGGTTTGCCATTTATTTCTCCAGCTCATTTTACAGGTGAGAAAACTAAGGTAAATGGGGTTAAGTAACTTGCCCAGGATCACACAGCCAGTTTCTTAGACCAGATTTAAATTCAGTTCTTTCTGACTCCAGGCACTCTGTGTACTGCACCACCTAGCTGCCCTCTTCTAGGGTGGTTGAGTTATTTCATTGTGTCTAACTTTATTTGGGGTTTGTTTAAAATGGTTTGTCATTTCTTTTTCCAGCTCATTTTGCAGATGAGGAAACCGAGACAAACAATCTTAAGTGACTTGTCCAGGGTCACATAGTATCTAAATCCTATTTTGAACTCATCTGAAGATATGTCCAAGCCTGACAAAAATCCGAATTCTATTTTAAAAGGCAGCACAGTACAGTGAATTGAATTAACTCAGAGTAAAGAGGTTCAAATCCTGACTCAGGACATTTATTCAGAAAAAAAAAAAAATTACTTTGGAGTTGATAATAATAAAACCTACCTCAGAGGCAATTGTGAGAATCCAAAAAAATAAGATTATCTAAATAAAGTGCTTATGTATGTGCTTACCACTATTATTTCTCTGACAAAAAGCAGGTATTTTGCATTGAATCATTTGGGAGAATTTGCTAGGCTAGAGTGTATGGAACAGAGTTGAAAGAGCTCTAGATCTGGAGAACTTGAGGGCAGTCACTACTTGTGTGACATAGGATTAGTCATTTCTTTTTCTGTTTTACTGAGGCAATTGGGGTTAAGAAGACTTGCCCAGAGTCACACAGCTATGAAGTGTTAAGTGTCTGAGATCAGATTTGAACTCAGGTCCTCTTGATTTCAGGGCTGGTTCTCTATCCACTGCACCACCTAGCTGCCCCTAGTGAGTCATTCTATGGGCTTCAGTTTCCCCATCAGTAAAATAAGAGGATTAGATCTTTCCATCCATCATGCATTCATCATGCAGCATCCATCATGCAGCTTTATACAGAGCACAGACCAGGAATTTATGCTGGGTTACATTGCCTCACCTGGGCCACCCTCTATACATATTTATGTCTTTATCTTTTCTACAAAGCATCATGCACTAGAGTTGCAAAAATCTTTAATTTTTAAATCTTAAATTAGAATCTCTGTCATCAAGGAGCATTTATTTCTGATTGTGAAAATCTTTAATATCCTTTCCACTTCTAAATTTTATTATGTTGCCAAGAGAACAGGGTATTTAAATTTCCAAGTGATATACCTCAGAATCCTAAAATGATGCTGTACTTTAAAATTTCCAATAAATCAGAATAGATTAATTGTTATGGTTCACATTTATCAAGAATACTAGATTTAGCTGCTCAGTGTGCCTAACAGACTAATGTCATAAACCACATTCTTTGTGCAAATGCATGTACAGTCTGTGAGTGAGAAGAATGCTTTTAGAACATTATACACTTGATTGATTTCAGCCTCAAAGGCTTTAGGCAAGCTGATGACTTCAGAGCTCAACTTTTGCCAGTGAAGTGCCAAAAGGTGATACAAAGAACTGGTAGAACCTCAAGGAAGTTAGGAATGGTCACCTACCCTTGTCTGCCACTGTAGCAGCAAAGCAGTAGTGATTATTTAATGGAGGTTTTGTTCCAAAGGGCAGAACATGTGAAAGTGGGAACCAATAAGTGTGGCCCACTTTCCCTTTTGATATTCCTCTCTCAGTTATGTTTGACTCTTATGTCTCTGTGCTTTGTTTCAAGCTAAATATCAAAAGTCTTTTACTTCTGTTATCTCCCTGACAGTTCTTCAGTATGCTGTATTAAAAATCTCCAAGGAGAAAAATTTGCTTTCAAGTCATGTTTAGTAGCTTCCCATCCCTCGTCTCTCTCTTCATCTCTAAGTCTCTTGGATGCTTTATGAAGCAAAGGAGAAAGGTGCCCCCAAAGTGTTGCTTTTGTGTTAAATTTCCAGTTCTAGCTCTTCTATGTCTTATGCAGCTTCCATTAAAAAAAAAATCAATATTCCCATTAGATATGCATGCATTCACAACCAGATATCCATATATTGCTATAGCTACATCCATAAATTCAGTGACTTACATAGATTATACACATTTCCCTCATAATTATAACACCCCATCCCAGTTCTATTCTGCAGTGTTTGGCTTAGCCTGGACATTCTGATATCAGTGTTGATCTATATGCAATACATTCTAAAGACATTCTTTTCACAATTTACTTAGCTATGTACCCTGGGCAGTTGTTAGTTCTCTACTTCATTTTGAGCTATAAACCAGGCATAAAATTCACAAAATTTTCAATTTCTCAAATACATTCCTATTAAATATAGACATCAGTCATTAGTCTAATTCTTAGTTTCTCTATATGTAGAATTACCAAAAACCTGTTAATTTTTCTAAATAGTGTTTTAAAGTTATAGTGCCCAAGGACAATTTATTAGTCCCAAAGACTATCTTAAGAATTGAGGTCAAAATTGGGGTCAAAACAGGTAAACTAGTTTCTAAATAAATTGAGCAGAATGACTAGAAAATTTAAGAATAAGGATTTTGTACTTCACATGAAAATCTATAATTAGTTTAGACATTTATAGATATTTTTCTAAACAATATGGAGAAAATGTTCCTTACCTTACTCCTATTTTTTAAAATTAATATTGCCTTATTTTTTAAAAAATGATGAAATATGCCCTGTTCCCAGTCCATATAGAAGGATTTTCCATAGATGGTGAAGTCTCCCAATAGTTCTATTCACAAATGACTTTTGTTAATTATGTGGAATGAGCCCCAGAAGCTACAATGCATTCTTAATTAAAAATGTAAACATGTAAAGAAATCAATCTAATCTATCCTAGAAAAAAAAAGAAATATACAAAAAAATGTAGATTATTTATACAATAAAATGCAAAATGGAATTGTCTAGGAAACTCATTGAGATAGATGCGTTATTATATAACTTGTCAATGTGGGAAGACTTTGCTGTCTTCTGTGTCCTTATACCCATAACTTTTTTCCCCCAATTTCATATGTGTGATTTTGTGTGGGTAACTATCTATAACTGCTCACTTTTGAACCCTTGGCCCCTTACCTTCCATTTCTGTATTCTAATCTGTATTTATTTCTTTCCTTAAACAATGGGTTTTCCGATAATAAGAGTTTTGGTTTGTCAGTCAACATAGATGAATGGGTACTGAGCTGGGGCCCGACTTAGAAAAATAAATTAGGGGCAGCTAGGTGGCGCAGTGGATAGAGCACCAGCCCTCAATTCAGAAGGACCCGAGTTCAAATGTGGTCTCAGACACTTTAATACTTCCTAGCTGTGTGACCCTGGGCAAGTCACTTAACCCCAGCCTCAGAAGAAAAAATAAATAAATAAATAAAAATTAGATTATATTGTATTTGGGAAATAGCACAGCACCTTCAAAGATCCTAAGCTATTCATTGCCACAAAAGCCTATATTTTAATGCCAGTATTTTCAGGGTGAAGTCTCAGAGATAGAGTTAAAGCCTAAAGCTATTATTTCATTTGGTAAAGGGAATTCCCTAAAAAATTGAGGGAACTTCCTCTTACCAATGCAAGTTCAATCAATCAATCATTATTTATTTAGCATCTATTATGGTCAGAGCACCAAGTTAAACCTGGGGATACAAACAAAGGCAAAAGCTAGTCCCTGCTCTCAAAGAGCTTACACTGTAATGGGGGAAACAACATATAAACAAAAATATACAAACAAGTTACATACAGGATAAATAGAAAGTGGTTAAGAGAAGAAAGGCACTGGAATTAAGAAGGGTTGGGAAAGTATTTCCATAAAAGGTGGTATTTTAGTTGAGACTTTTGGATGTCAGGGAGGTCAGTGATTAAATGAAGGAAGGAGAACATTCCAGGCATGAGGAAATACCCAAAGTGACACTAATGCATTGTTGATGGAGTTGTGAACTTATCCAACCATTCTGAAGAGCAATTTGGAACCATGCCCAAAGGACTATAAAACTGTGCCTACCCTTTGAACCAGCAGTACCATTCCTGGGTCTATATCCTAAAAAAAAATCATAAAAGAGGGAAATGGGACATATGCAAAAGTGTTTGCTGTAGCTCTTGTGGTGGCAAGGAATTGGAAATGGCAGCAATGTCCATCAATTAGGTAATATCTGGAAAAGTTATGGTATGATTTGAGAACCATCAAACTGAAGATGGTAATTAAATCCATTGGGGCTGTTGAAATCACCAAGTGAAATAGTATAGAGGAAGAAGAGAAGAAAGCCCAGGACAGACCTTTGAGGGACATTAATGATTAGAGGAAAATCCAGCAAAGGAAACAGAGAATCCTCTCTGAAATCTGGAAAGAAGAGAATATCCAGGAGGAGAGAGTAATCAGAAGTGCCAGAGGCTGTCGAGAGGTCTAGGACAATGAGGATTGAGAAAAAATTTGGCCCACTAATAGATAATTTTGATAACTTTGGAGTGGAATGATAAAGTTGGAATCCAGATTGTAAGAGGTTAAGAAGAGAGTGAACAGAAAGTGAAGGCATCTATTGGAGATTGCCTTTTGGAGGACTTTAGCTATATGGGCTGGAAGAAATGTAGGACTGATAATTAACAAGGGCTGGGAAGATCAAGTGAGAGTTTTGGCACCTTCTGTGCAACTTACAGTCTTAATGAGTTGTCTAGACATCAGTTTCTTATACTGTGGGTCATAATCCCATATGAAGACTTGTAACTAAATGTGAGGGTTGCAAAATTATGATTTATTTTCAAGAAATGTTTGGTTTGTATACCTATTTTATATACCTATATATCCAGGATCACCTAAAATTTTTACAAGTGAAAAGGAGTCATGAATGAAAAAAGTTTAAATCAATATGTGTCAGAGGCAGGATTTGAATTCAAGTCTTTCTAGTCCTGAGGTCTTTTCTTTATCTACTATAGCAGGCTGCAAATTATGGAAATTCAACATCTTAAAAGACAGTTACTCAAATGACAATGGAATTTATGTGGGGAATGCAAGTAGCCTGAAGAATATTGAGAAAGACATAAAAAAATGATAGGAAAAGCATAAGAACATAAATAACAAGAAAAGGAAATGGGGCCAGTCATGTAGTCAGATCAAGAAATAGGAGATGAGCAACCTGAACCCTGTCCTATCATCCCTGAAATAATAAAAGGAACAGAAGAAAGATTCTAGTCCATAGAGTAGATATTTTAGGGGGAAGATTTATGAAAGACATAGTACAATATGAGCAGATATGAAGGAATTCTGTTGTTTATCCTTTGTTCTCAAAGAGGACATGACATCAGGGAGATAATACCATGGTATGCAAGTAAATTGGATTTAAGGAGGCAGTACAGTACCAATAAGATTGAATATCCATTTTAAAAATATGTCCTTATTTATCATACTTTTGCAGATTATATTATAGTTTAAAATATATTTTTCTGTTGAGGAAAAAAAAGTTTGTTTATTTTTTTTTAATTTCCTGGTTTCACTGATCATTCCTACCTTCTCAACAAAAATCATTCTCTAGACTCTCAGGAATAACTTGAACAGATTTCAGAAGTAGGCTTTCTATAATTGTAAATATGATAGAAAATCTTTTGTAAAAAAAAAAAGTTTAAAATTCACAATAGAAAATTTTTATTTCAAGCTTTTTATGCAGATTTCAAAGAGTATTAATGATTGCTCTATTTGGAAATACTTAAACCATTGCTACTTTGGTAACCCATGTATTCTAAGAAAGAATAGGCTAAACAATAGTTGGCAAGATAAATCCATCTGAAAATAAGCATATATAGCAAGTAAATAAACAAGAAGCACCATTTGGGTCCAAAATACAATTGGCTTCAGTTTCTCCTCTTAAAGAAAATGAAAAGCCCCGTATGTCTTTAGATATTTCTATTTTCCTTATGGCCAAAGAAATTGCAAAGAAATAACAACAAAACCCCAGTGTTGCCTTTAAATAGATAAAGTCTAGAATAAAATTTGTATAAGAGAATCTGATGAAGTGCATCCTGTAGGGATACATTGGACTTTCATAGGAAAAATAGGCAAGTACAATTCCCAGGAAAGACAACAGAATTTATGTGGAAAAGGATTTGATCAAAATTGCAAGAATAGTACACTATTAGAGAATCGCAGAAAGGGAACCCCAAGAGGAATTCCAGAATGGGGATCCCACAGCATTTGCTCAAGGTCCTTCCCACTTTCACTTCACAATTTTGGAAAGGAAAAGCAAGAGAAAAGATTGTAGAAAGCAGGCAGGACGTTCATAAGTTTACAAAGCTTTGGGGGTTTTCACACACTGTGGATGCCCATATTGTGTGATCTGATAAATTGAAATCATCTGTCAGCCTGTCTGTTCACATATCTATGCTATTCATAGAAAATGTACCTCTTTTCTCATATATAACACCATATGCCTCTTCCTTTACCTAATTAGGTGCAGTATATGAATTCTGGGGACCCATAAGGTTTTTTTCAGGCCTACAGAATAAAGGAGAAGTTAATGTTAGATTACTCATGTAGCCATGAGAGATCTTTCTGCTAGCATAGGATTTTGTATAACTGTAAAGAACAACAAGGAAGATTATTAACTTAAAAAATTAAATTTGTCTCCTTGTCTATTATCACCTGCAGGGATCAAGAAGAATCTGTGTATCCTGCTCCATACTTGAAAGGAAAATAGAATTTTTTGGTCTTCTTACTGATGATCTTCTATAAGGTTTCATAAACGTTGCAAATGATATCACATCAAACCATGCAGAAGTGGTGCTAAGCATTCTTATGTATGGTTTTGCAATTGTTTTTACATTAGAAGGATTACTCTGAAGTCAGAGTTGAAATGAGTTGAGTTCAAATCCCAACTCAATCATTTACTATTTGTATGATCTTGAATAAGTCATTTTAAAATTCTCTGGTCTTCCATTTCCTCATTTGTGGAATGAGCAGATAAGGACCCTTGCACTGATCTATAATCTGATGCCACTCTTTTACATCAAAAACTGTCAGTTTGTATTCTGATGGAAGTGGATATCTTCAACGTAAAGAAGAGCTAATCCAATTCCAATTGATCAATGATGGACAGAATCAACTACACTCAGAAAAGGAACACTGGGAAATGAGTGTAAACTGTTAGCATATTTTGTTTTTCTCCCCAGATCATTTTTACCTTCCAAATCCAATTCTTCCTTTGCAACAACAACAAAATTTGGTTCTGCACATATACATTGTATCTAGCATATACTATAACATATTTAATATGCATGGGAATGCCTGCCATCTAGGGGAGGGGGTGGAGAGGAGGGGAAAAATTCGGAACAGAAGAGAGTACAAGGGATAATGTTCTAAAAAATTATCTATGCATATGTACTGCCAAAAAATGTTATATTTATAAAATTAATAAAAAAAAACTGTCTTTTTTTTCAGATGTGGGAGTGGAGGATAGAAATAATTGCTTGTTAATTGGGATTGTGGGAAGGATTGCCAACCAAATAAATAATAAACTATCCTGTCATTCAAGGCCCTCAACAACCCAGATCAAATCTTTACCTTTATATCCTAATCTCGTATTATTTTCTCTATTTCATATGTGTTCCAAAACACATTGTATTGTATATACTATTATATATTGTATCCTTCATTTCCTCCCTGACCTTTTCTATTTCTACTCTCTTTTTTCCCCCTTGAAAACAGGCCTGGGTGGATCCTACCTATCCCCTGTATTAGCCTGTTGAAATTCTGCCCTTTCTTCAAGACCTAATTTTGGTGTCTCGATTCCTAAATCCTAGCTAAATAAAATCTTATCTTTCTCTCTATAACCACCTGTTTACAACTACATTTAGCATCATAATTATAAGTATAGCTGTTTTATCCTTCCCTTCCCTGTGAATTTCTTGAGATCAGAAATGTGTAATTTCATCTTTGTAATTTCAGCACTGTATAGATGTCCACTTATGTATTCCCTGATTTAGATTATTTGTATAGGTTTACAGGTAGAGTTAAAAAAGGAAAGTTCTATAATGCAATTAAAATAATGACACCAAAGATGAAAGAGGAGGAAGAGACTGTCTATCCTTGAGGTAGGAAAGGAGTCCAGCTTCGAAAAGAACAGACAAATGCATTTACAAGTGTTTATATTTCTTTACAACAAAGATAGTTTGATCCAGAGATTATCTTGTCACTAGTAGTTTTTCTTATTTTTATCCATTAACGTCCTCAGGCATATTAGAGAATGTGAATGTAGTTCTTAAATAAGATAGAAGGATTTCAGTAGTCATGTGTCTACAGGAAAAAAAAAAAAAAGAGGGGTGGCTAAGAATGGTCTGTCAAATTTAATGGACTTATAAAATCAAGCCTCCCTCCCTTCTTCCTTTCCTCTCTCTCTCCTTCCCTCCCTCTCCCTTTCTGTCTCTATTCTTCTTCCTCCTCCCTTTCCTTTTGTTTACTCTTTCTTTTTCCCTCTTCCTTTTCCCTCTCTCCCTTTTCCCACTCTCCCTTGCTTTCTTCCCCAGACCCCAAAAACACACATTAGAGTTCAGAAATATGTGTGCCTGTTGGTTGATTTCTTTTGAAGTTTTAAGGACATTGTCAAAAACAAGATTTACCCATATATGGCAAATCCCCACAAAATGATTATCTTCATTTTTTAAAGGAAAGCAAAATATACTTCTTTTCACCAGTATAATGAACACTAAACCAAAAACATTGCCTTCTACTCCTAAATACTCCAATGTACAGAATTTTCAGGTCATCAAAATCAGGAAAGGCAACCAGGGTAGAGGCATTAATTAGGAATCTCTGTGCCCTATGGAAGTTTGAAGAAATGCAAATCCCCCCTCACATCCTCTCCCACTTCCTCTTCCTTATCCTTCCTCCAGCCCTTCCCCCTCCTCCAATTAATAAAACCAAAAGAGAGGAGAATGATACCCCCCACAGAGAATAAGGAAGTAAAATCAACACAACTTGTAGCTATTCCATTCATTGAACACCTACTATTGAAGAGCATTGCACCAGATATTGGAGAGGCAAAGAACTTAAAAAAAAAAAAGAAAAAGAAAAAAGAAAAAAGAAAAGGAAAAGAAAAGAAAAAGAAAAAAACGTGAATAATCCGTTTGAGGAGCTCAAGATGGCAGTTTTCCCAGAAATGTCAAGTAAGAAAGTGTGATAAATGTCCAAATTGAAGATGGTTTTGGTCTTTGGGGTACAGTGTATCCCTTATATCTATCTAGTTAAATTATTGTCTAGATATTCAAACTTTTCAGATGAAGATTAGTCCAAGAAAACCTTTCATTTTGGGAAGGAAAACGTCTGAGATATAGAAGGGCATAGCAAGGGAGACCAGAAAGAATGCTTCACTTCCCACGGGACCAAGTAATAACACTAGAGTGCACCGGGAAAATGAAAAAGGCGACTTCCTCGGCCAGAGAATTGAGAGAAAGCTGGGATTGAGGATGGAGTAGCAAGGACTTACTGGAACCGAAAAGGGAGGGGAGGAGAAAGAAACAAAAAGAAAGCAAAGACTGGACTGATGATGTGAAGTCAGAAAAAGAAGTGACACTGGGCGTGGAGAGAAGAAAAAACAAACCTCCAAGGCTAGAGCCATGAGAAACTGTGGGTGAAGGCACTGGCTGGTGGGCTTGGCTGACTACAGCCTAAAAAACTTTTACTGAAAAAACTTGCTTGAGTTTAATGCTCCCTCAGGACAGTGGAGGGGGAGGAGAGAGAAAAGAGAGAAGGGGGGGGGGGGAACCAAAAGTCTCAAGAGTCTGGCGTTTTTTGTTTTAAAGAACTACCCTCTTGGGTCTGCCCCTAATTTTCCGGGGTTTGTTCCTGATTTAAAAGGAGAAGTTTTATGTCACCTCGGAGAGTCTGCATTTTTGTGGGATTCAAATATTCCTTAATTGGGTGTTGTCTCTTTACAGAAAGAAAAGACGCCTTTTATTTCATTTTACTTTGCCGTTTTAATTTACTCCCTTTCGTGTTTAATAACTAGGTAGGGAAATGTTAAACAGCTGCTGTAAAATATTACAAACCCGCTCCCTGGGAACATTCAGGAGAGACTTTGAAGCGCTATCTTCCTTCCCAGAACTCAGAGAGCCTGGGAGAGAGCACAAAAATTGCAGCCCAGATTAGAAGACAAACTGAGGTGATGGTGGTTTCTTTCTTCCATTCTCCCAACTCCCACTTCCACCCCTCAGGAAATTTGAATTCCTTCCATTCCTTTTTGGGGGGTTGTTATTTGAGAGTGTGGGATGGAAGGGGGTTGGTTTTGTTTTGAGAAGAGGGGATGAAATAGATGATAATGTTGCCAGGAAACTAACGCCACCTCCACGTGAGCGATTCATCCCTCCATCAGCACCACTATCTTCTCGGGGGTTTTCGATTTCAATCCCCAGGGCTGCGAGGGAGCCAGCTTTTATGTTAATTCGAGCTGGACGTTTGAATAGCTTAACAATACCTAATGCCTTCGTGCAGATTAAGAAAGGCAGGAAAACGTCCGGCATTCTACTTTACTTTTTCAAAACACATTAGTGCCTTGCCTTCGAGGAAAAACGCTTCGAAAACCCGCAAGATTGCTATGGTTGCTTCTAGCAATTTAAGGGGTGCACCAAATACTGAATTTTCCGAAAAGGGCAAATCAGCAAAGGGTCAATTCAGTTTTCCGCCAACGAATTTAGAATTCGTAAATTTGCAAAGCAGTGCAGAAAAAAGTTCGGTTAAGTTGGAGTAGTGCCGGTGCGTGTGCGCTCCCTTTCCTGGCAAATGTGCCTGTCATAAAATGTAATACTGACTATAAAACAAATCAGTACTTTGAAACGACTTGTTTCAGATGTTTTAATAAATCCCCGATGGCACATGCGCTGCCTGCTATTGATAATATTAATGTGTTAATAGTTCCGCAGAAAGAGTAAGCATTGGTAGGCTGGGCACACCCACAGAGAAGGACCCACAGACGGGCAAAGGTGGAGTTTGCTTGGATCTGGAGAGAAAGAAGTTGTTCAATCGTCCTATAATGTCCAGCTGCACGTTGTCTCTACGATATAAACTGACTTCCCAAGAAAAATATGATATCTTGAATCCTGGCTGAGATCCAAGTTTTTATTATTGTATTGCTAATAATAAATCCCTTAAATTACGAATTCATAAAAATACAAATTATGGGTATGTGTGTGTACATATATTCATATACATGTTTATAGACAATATGGGGAGTCTCTGGTTCTCCCACCTTCCACTGAAGGAAAAGGTCATTCTTACCTTTAGGGGATAGAAAGATATGCCCACCTTTCCTTAAAACTCAGGCCTCTGTACTGGTCATGCAGACATTAATACTCTAAATCCAGCTAGGAGTCTCCCAGAGTTGTGGAAGTAGTACAAATTCTAAGCTCCAGCCGCTTTCCCAAGAAAGTAAAGCTTTCTTTTAAAGGGGAAGTGAGGTTTTTGCGTTTGCAAGCCCGCGTTGGCAATCGGCAAAACACAACCCAGGTCTCAAACGCAGACTCTGAGGAGATTTGCCGGAGTTCACAGTTTCTGGGGACTGGAAAAGAGGAAAAGAATAGAGGGAAGGCTCGAGAGAAGACCGTTTAATGTAAGGTTTTCGTTTTTTCTAATCTCCTAGTAGCCCTTACTGGGGAAATGTTTCTCTTGAGCAGCCACCGAGACTAAAATCCTAAAGAGGAGCTACACTGTCTTTGGCCCCCAGCTCTCTGAGTCATGGGGTGGAGTTAAGATTTGGGATGGAGAGATGTGCAGTGATCCAAAAGTGGTGATCTAGAAAAAAAATTTTTTTTAAGTGTAGATTTGGGATGGGAAGAGATTGTTCTGTGGCTTTCTGACCATAATCAAGAGGGATCCAGGCAAACAGGTTTCTATAAATAGTATCCAAAAGCTAATGTTTTTTGGAGGAATTGACTCCCTAACTTCAAGTCTTCTATTGCTAAAAATTGCCATGGTGTATTTTCATATATATGCTCTGTCTGACTCACATGGACACATACACAAGACTATAATTCAAGGAGCCCCTATTCCTGCAGTTTGGAGGCAGAAGGCCTGTGCAGCTGTAGCCAATCCTGGATTCCCCCCGCCCCCCCCCCTCCTCCACTACCACCACCACCACCACCTTTGTGGCATGGATTCAGGACTCTGGCTTTGGATTCATGGGTTTTCCTTATGCAGCCCAAAATCCAGGTGAAATATTCCCTCTACTTCTAAACAGACTCCTTAATTCACTGTCATTCCCATAACATATCACCAAACCCAAGTTGGAGGCAGAGAATTCCTGGGCTCTGCTAATCACCCCCACATTTTGTTTTCCTTTCTCTCTCCCCACAGTATCTAGGGCCTTTCTATTCTAGAACGTGTTTCAATTCCAAACATTATTTTTGTTTCCCAAGTGGGGAAGTGACACAACAGGCTCTGAGGGTCACAGGAAACAGCCTATTCAGACCTTTGAGGACATTTTGATTTGTACCTTTAGGATCAAGGGCCCCTTTGGCCAGGACCTCAATCCAGGGGAAGTCCAGAAAGGTTGGGTCTGGCTGAAGAGGGCTAGAGCTGGGTGGAGCCTGAGCAAGCTTGTGGAGCCAGACAGGAAAGTGGGAAAATGGGGAGTAGGAAAAGGAGAAGGGGTGGAAAGAAAGAGGGAGGAGGGGAAGAAAGGTGGAGGAGAAAGGAAGCAAGCAGGTTGAAGAGGGTTAAAAGTGATACTGCTCTCTGGAAAGTGCTTCCTAAAAAGACTGAGTCAAAACCATTTGTTCCAAAAGGAAGTTTTCAGTTGACAATACTGTAATAATAAAAACCTTGCAAGGAGGGGCAGAAGGAGAAGTGATAATAATATTATTCACCTAGTCTAAGCACTTTAAAGTTTTAAAGCACTCTTCTTACAACATCTTAAGGTGGATTATTCTAGTATTCTTACATTTGTCTTACAAACTGAAGTCCACAGTCACTTCTTAAAGGATCAGAGTCTGAATTTGAATCTATAACTCAAGTGCCTTTACACTTTATTATAAATGATCTAGTGATTACATTTAAGTCATTTAAATTGTGGTTTTCATGCCTGCTTTAATTTCTGTCTAAACTTAAATTTGTGAGCATTAGATGCAAATCTAATTTGCTTCACTGAATTTAGAGTGTTGATATAAACCCAAAGCATGGGTCAAAATACATATATATATGAATATATACATAAAATATTCATATTTATATGCTAGTAACAGAAAAAACAGAATGCAGTTCTTAAAGCTATCTCCTTTACAAAACTTTTTGGAGGTAAGTGGTATAAATAAAAACTTTTTTACAACATGAGGAAAACTAAAGTTTATCAAGATTAAGTTATTTTCCTAAAGTGTTGAATATTTGAATATTGAAAATTTTGACTCCAAGATGAGTATATGTTTCCAGAATGCACATCGATTAAAGGAATTGAAGGCATATACAGTGCAAACTTGTCAAATATATCTACCCTAAAATTACAGAGACAATCTAGTCTACTGTCCAGGACCAAGAAAAATCATTAATCCTAAAGTCTGAAGAATTGGGTTTGAATCTAGGTTCTGACATCCTTCTCTTGTAATAAAAGAAGAGGGGAGGAAGCTTTTGCACAAACAAAATCAATGCTACTGGGGCAAAGAAAAAAAATTGCACCAAATTTCTCTAATAAGTATCTGATAACAAAGATATAGGGAACTAAAACAAACATACAACTGACCAATAGTCATTTCTTCATGGATAGATGATCAAAAGATACCGTTTTCACAATAATTTTGAGGTGAATTTAGACTGAATATTAGGGGAATATTTCTGACAATTCAAGCTGTGCAAGGTAGAATAGGCTGCCTGATGAAATGGGGGGAAGAGGGTTTCCTCCTCCTGAGAAATTTTCAAGCAGAGACTAGATAACCCTTTGTTTGATAAGTGGATTTCTTCTTTCATAGAACCATTACACTAGAAGTTTTCTGAATTGCTTCCAGATCCGTTTCCATGATTCTGTGATCTACTAATTGTGAGAGGCTCTGAGCAAACTACTTAGCCCCTCCAATTTTGTTTCCTTATATGAGAATAGGAATAATGCCTGCACTAACAGTGTACTCACAGTGTTCTTGTAAAGGAATCTTTTGTAAAACATAAGGTATTTTATTAAAAAAAAAACAAACAACAACAACAACATTTGGGGAGGGGGCTAATATTTAGCAAAAGTTTACTTAGGCCTCATGATTTTATATAGGTAATTATTAGGCATTTCTTGAACTGTTTTGCAGATTGTGTCCAAAAAAAGCACCTAAAAACCAAGAAACCGGAGATTTTGAATGTAAACAACTTTGACCTGGAGCAGCTGGGTGTTGAACATGATAGAGTGCTGGGCCTGGAATCTGAAAGACTAATTTTTCTGAGTTCAAATCTGAGTTCAAATCAGGCACTTACTGTGTGATCTTGGGCAAGTCACTTAACTCTGTTTACCATAATTTCCTCCTAATCAGTTGGAGAAGGAAATGGTAAACTACTCCAGTATTTTTGGTCAGGAAAACCCCAAATAGGATCACGAAGAATCAGACAGGAGAGAAAAACAAATGAACAAATATTAAAGAAAAAAATAAAATATTGACCTCCTAAGATCTAGATACTGATCAACCAGTGTTATAGGTACAAAATATATATATATATAAAAGCAGGGAAAGGAAAGCTGCAATCTTAAGATCCATTTCTTTTTATTAGTACTAACAGCTGATAATTAAAAACATCAAATTTTACAAAATGCAAACATGATATATACTTTCTCATTTGATCTTCACAACAGCTCTCTGTAAGTACTATCAGTATTCTTAACCCCATTTTATAAATGAAAACTGACTTAGAGGGTCAAGAAAAAAGAAAAAAAAAAGAAAAAAATAATTTATATAGCATCTACTCTGTGTCAGGAATTGTACTAAGAGCCTTTATATATATGTGTATATATATACATACATACATATATATATATATATATATATATATATATATATATATATATATATATATATATATATATATATATATATATATATATATATATATATATATATAAATACATATGGCTGGAAGAAAAAGGGAGAATAAAAAGATGGAGAAATGAAATAGAATGGTGCATCTCCTGGCATTCACATAACTTCCTCTAGATTCTGGTTCATCATACCCTTGGTATGAAGGGTTTTTCTTTTATCACAGATCAAACCAGTTGGAATAAATGAACTTCATGCTCAGATCCATTACACAGACATAAGGAGGCTACAAAGCAGTTTTGGTCAACTAGGATCCAGATCCACACACCCATACATAGAAGTTGCAACTATGACTCCCTCTTCTAAGGACATCTATAAGCCTTTCTTTAACCCTTTCCTTCCCCTTTCTCTCAACCCATATACATTCCTGACATATAAACTGTCACAAATACCCAAATACATTTATATTCTCCTCCCTGAATCCTATCTTAGCACAAATGCCTTACTACACTAACAAACACACCCATGGGAGCTTTTAACATATATGCATAATCCAACTAATCAAACCAGTACCCAATCCCTGGCTATTTCATACCAGGTTTCACTAAAAAAAAAAAAAAAAAAAAAAAAAAATCAAGCAAAAAAGAACACCCTCAAACACATAGGCCTTTACAACTCTTGGCATTACCAAGGGTCTTTTGCAAAAAACAGAGCCTTAGTTGTGGGGTAGGGTGAGGAGTTGTGGGCAGTAGACCAGATTAAGAGGGTAGCTACCCTTTTCCCTAATTATTGAGCTGTTATCTTACTTGACCACAGGCAGATGACATCAATACAGGGCAACATCATCATGGTTCCTTTCCTTCTCCTCCAGGAGCCATTTCCTGAGAGTTCAGGTTCATTTAGGAAGGTCTACCTTCCTGAGCTGAGTGACTTTAATAACTTTTAGAGAAGAATCTGCTTTGGAGCAAAATAAGTTGTAGGAGGTCAGCGCCCCCCCCCCTTTTTTTTAAACACAGGGGACATGATCTTAACTGCCATGATGTTTTCTAGTTTTAGCATGCAGGGAAAGATTATTTACACAGTTCCTGAAGGACACATTTCTGGCTTCTCTCCCTATGAGCAGGTTCTGGTTTTTTTTCATCCTTCTCCTACATTTGGCTCCCCTATAACCCTGTTATTCCCTCTTTATAGAAGTGATATCTTGAACCTCACCATTTCTTAACCAATGGCTCCAGCTGAGGAATTCATGCTCTTCTTCAAAATCTTGCTCACCTAGAAAAGCTTCCTCACACTTAGGCTCTTCACTCAAGGTCTCCTTTCCTAACCCTACCTAGCCCACACCCTCAGCTTTCCTTAGAGATTCTTGGAAGTTTTGTAATGTAATTGTAATGGTTATTGTAAGTCACACACAAGTCCCCACCTTACACATACAAGCACATAGATTCTTTCCCTTCCTAGTGCACACACAGGCTTCTTCCCCACCCCCACCCCCACCCCATGCACTCACCCACACATTCTTCCCTTCCCTCACTAGCACAACACATAAGCCCTATGCTCTCCGCCCCCTCTCTCCCAACCCAATCGTTTGTCTTTTGTGCTAGGCTTTAATAACATGTTTCCCCTAGTCTCCTGATCTCCCCCCCCCCTTTTATACCCTCCTCATTCTTCCTCCTCTTTCTTCCTACCCTCCATTCTCTCCCTTTCTTATTTCTCATTCCTCCTATTTCTATCCGGACTCTCCTCCTCCTTCCCTCCCCCTTTTCTCACTTCTCCTCCCCTTCCTCTCACTCCTCTAGCCTCTCTGCAGCTCTCCAGAATCCCTTCCCCCTTCCTCTTCCTCCCCTCACAATACCCACAACCCTTCTTCACTCTCTCTTGGTTAAGAGGCGCCGGGCAGCCGCCGTTAAAGCAGCAACCCAGAGAGCAGAGGGAGGCGAAAGAAGAGAAATACTCCTGTGTCGTCCCCCACACCCACACCCACGCCTGAAGACTGGGGAGGGAATCCAGACACAGTGGGCAAGGGGAGAGAATGTATAGTTGAGGACAAGGTATGGATACGAGGGTCGCCTTCTCCTTGTTTGTTTTCCTCTTGCCCTCTGAATGCTAGATTGAGATGTAAAGATTACACTTTGATAGTAGCGGGCGAATAAAACCCCGAGTCAACACTCAGAGCAAACAAAAGTGTTAGTAGTACACACCGCCAACCCCGCTGGGACCCGGGCTGCGGGCTGCTGGAAGAAAAAAAAACCGCTTCTCAGTGCTAATTACAAATAAATGATGATGTGCTCACTAAGTAATTGATTTAATGAAGTTCCTATGAAACTATTAAACCCGGGTGGAGGTCAGGCCGGAGGCGCCCCAGAGCGCCCATTGTGGGATGTTTAACTCCACCAATCTCCTCGGAAAGACGTCGAAGCTAATAGGTGAAGTCACAGCTGCGCCAGGGCTGACTTCTCCAAGCGTCCCCACCGCCCCAGTCCTCCCGGAGCAGTCCAGGCCACCCGGGACACCCTCCTTTTCCCTTCTCCTTAGGCGGATCTTCCCCCTTCCCCCTGCCGCGCTCCCACCCTTCCCTCCCACTTCTGTACAGTCTCTGGGCCCCGTTCCATCCCCGTAGTCCTAGCTCCGACCCTGCGAGCCAGCTACTCACAGCAGCCTTCAGCTTCGCAGCAGGCTCTCCTGAAGGCGACAGCCAAAGGGATCCTAGATCTAGTTAAAGAGGGGGAAAGTAGTGCAATGAACTTGTCTCTACCACTACAAGTCGGCTGCAGTCCACCCTCCCCCCCCCACCCGTCAACCCACCCTCTCCCTATTATGCCCCCTCCCCCCCAAACACTTGCAGAAACTTAAGCCAGTGTGCCAGGTAGGGTGCTTGCGCGGTTTTGGCAAGGTGCCTGGAGCCTGAGTGTGTGCCCAGTTCTCCGCCTAAGGCTTTAGGGACTTATGTGGTGTGTGTGTGTGTGTGTGGGGGGGGGGGGGGGGGGGTGTGATGAAAAGGCACCTTTTCTTGCAGCTCCTACATTAGCCTGGCTGCCTATTCAGTCCTTGCAAAGAAGAGAGAAGGGGAAAGAAAAACAGGGAAAGAAGAAAAGGGTTGGCTAGGCAAAGAAGGAGGATACTGAAATATTGAACAGAATAAAATGGGGCAATGGTTTCATTAAGAAAAAGCTGAATTTTTTGTCCACTTCAATGGTTTGCCAAGTTGGCTTTCTTGGGTTGTCTACAAGTTAGGAAGAATCAGACAAGGATGTTGGATGACCTTCCCTGTTTCTTCATTAGTGCAGTGCAATGAAATGGGCATTGGACCTGGAGTTAGAGAACTTATATACCAATCTGGCTCTGCTACTCCTACCTGTTCTATCCTAGGTGTTCCCCCTTTCTGTTGATTCTCTGTGATCCCATTTAGAGTTTTTTTTGGTAAAGATATCAAAGTGGTTTGCCATTTTTCTTCTCCAGCCCATTGTACAGATGAGGAGATTGAGGCAGACAGGGTTAAATAAGAGTCTAAGGTCAGATTTGAACTCAGGTCTTCCTGGAAGCACTCTATCTATTTTGCCAGCTAGCTGCCCAGATGTTCCCTCAGCTAGTGTCCTCAGGATTACTGTCCTCAAATTGCATGAAGCTGTCCTCAAATCTCTCCTTGAACCTCATTTTCCCCTGTACATACACATTCCCTATTCTAGGTTAAATGGAGTTGAATAGAAAAGGGTGTGTGTGTGTGTGTGTGTGTGTGTGTGTGTGCTATTTGTGTACAATTGGATTTGATCATAGAGGCTATCTAGTCCAACTCCTCATTTTACTGCTAAGGAAACTAAGGTTTAGATTGGCTAAATTACTTGCCCAAAGTCACAAACATAGTAAATTATTATTTAAGCAAATCAGCTCTAGGTTTCCATTTAATCTGGGGAAGGGAGCCCAAGGAAAATCTTGGTGCTGGAAAATTGGAGGTTCTGAGTCCTTTAGAGTCTGAGCTAGTCACTGGACAGTGATCATAAGGAAAGTTTGGGCCTAAGTCAATTGGAGATTCAACTGTTTCTCCTGTCGCCCTGACCCAATGTAGAAAAACAGGACTTTAGAAGGCTTGCTCCAGCTCCAGGAATAAGGATGAGTAGAGGGCTAGGAAGAGGGAGGGAAGAGGAACTTAATGGAAGAATATGTGCTTGAGAGGATCTAACCCCTGAGTCAGAGGACTGCACTCTAGAACCAGTTCCAAAGTATTAAAAACCCCAATGACTGGAAATGACTAAGCAGGCACCCCTTTCTTCAGAGATACATCAACAAAGCACCTGCAAAGAGAAATTGCCTTCCTATGTCAGGCTCTATCTGGAAGAAAAATAAAGTCCCACTTCATGTAGGTTCCCAAGAAGTCAATGGAGATAATATGGCTCCGCTGGAATATGAAGCAGTTCTGCCTAAAGTTAGAAATAGTCTTAGAAGGGAAGTAAGGAATCCTTCAGAGTTTAGATTCTGCTGCTAACTCCATATGTTAGTATGCTAAGCTGATCCTTAGTTTCTTCATCTGTGAAATGATGAAATTTGGACCATTTGTTCTTTAGAATCCTATGAGGGCATCACTAGTAAGTCTATGGTACTAGTATGTCTAAGACATTATGTATATTATGTGTATTCTGCTTTATATTCTGAATTGATTGTTCCGATTCATGATAAGATTGACTTGATGGGTTTGGAATGTATTTTATACATTTGAGATATATCCAGTTAACTACAGGCTACCAGATGGCACAGTGGATATGGATCTAAATTTAGTAAGATCTGAATTCAAATCTGGCTTTAGACACTCAAATAAACTAATATTTGTTTCTCAATAATATTTTATTTTGCAATCACTGTAAAGATAATTTTAACATTCATTTTGTAATATTTTGAGTTCCAAATTTTTCTCCCTCTCTTTTACCCCCCCCCAAGACAAGCAATCTAATATAGATTGTACATGTACAATAATTTAAAACATATTTTCATATTTGTCATTGTGAAAGAAAAATCAGAACAAAAAGGGGGAAAAAAAACTAGAGAGGAAAAACAAACAAAAAAGGGCAAAAATAGTATACTTCCATGGACATTCAATGTCCATTATTCTCCCTCAGGCATTTTCCATCTCAAGTCTATTAGAAGTGTCTTAGATCAATCCTTGCATTGCTCTGAATAGCTAAGCCTATCATGTGATCATCATATAATCTTGCTGTTACTGTGTGCATTGTTCTCCTGGTTCTGCTCACTTCATTCAGCATCAGTTCATGTAAATCTTTCTAGGCTTTTCTGAAATCAGCTTGACTAGCTAATATTTGTAAAGTTCTTAGGTCAGTTCCTGGCACAAAGTAGTCTCTCTATATAAATGCATAATCTCTTCCAACTAGACTGGCATATTTCAGTGTATCCATAACTTGGGCATTTGATCCACTTATATAGATGACAACCAATCTGTCTTGAGATCCCATGTATTTCTTGTACATCTCCTTCCATAAATTCTCTACAGAAGATCCCACCATAAAACAGGTTGCAAATAGTTTGTTTTTCATGTTAGGAATTAGCAGCCCTTTATTAAAGGAAGACCAACACTCTTACTTGGGTCATAGTTTTTTGTTTGGGGGGGAGGGGAATTGACATAAATCTTTTCTACATCCTAGAGTTTCACCATCTTTTTTTTTTTTTTTTTTTTTTTTTTTTTTTTCAAATTCTGTTGGTTTCAAGTTTGGAGCTTTATTGTTTTGTTTATGAATATTTTGCTGGAGAAAAGAGAATGCAAATGTAGTAGAGGAAGTTGCCAGTAACTTTCATTGGCCAATGGTGGGCCATTTTATAAATCCTTTTGTTTTATTTCTTTTAATCTAGAAAAGATGCCTGATTACACCTCTGTTGGAGCCCCTCCTTTTTGGAAGTGAGTCTTATTAGTATATTGAGTCCATAAAACAATGCCCTACCATGGTGGCTAATTGTTTTGTTGTTTTTATTGTTGTCGATGTTTTTCTGCGATAAGATTTAAATTTTCAAAATGCAAAGGAGGACAGAGAAATGAGGCTACTCAAAATCATGAATCCCGCGTGTCCCTTGTTTGCTAAACAACGTTCTCCAAAATGTGCCAACAGCGGTGCGCACAGGGATTCTCTCCTCCATATCAGCCCATCTGCAGCTGTTCTCATTCTGTTGCCGCATGCCTGCCCCTCCTTTCCCTTCCCCTCCCCTCATCCCGAGCCCCTTCATATTCCTCTAATGCCGACTGATTACTACATTCCCGCTGCCCTTAATATAAGATAGGGGCTTCTCTTCAGCTTCCAAATAAGAAGTGACACATGCCCTTCACTAAACCAACGTGTGGGGAAAGCTTTGGGTACAGAGGGCTATTGACAAGAACACGGCCAAGAGACAAAGCTGGAGTCTAGCGGAATCAGAAGCAGCCTTAATTAACACCATCTTAAATAGTCCAACAGGCACTGAAGACAAAGTTGAAGAAAGACTTTAAGGCTGAGTGCCCCTCGACAAGCTCTTTTTTCCTCGTGTCATTCAATATTTAATGCACCCCGCTTGTAATGCTACTACTGGTGTTCCTTTCTCAGCAAGTACATTATTTTTCACGGTGCCCATGGCCAGGGAAAGCCCTTTAGGCAAAGAAAATCAAAATGTTTGTTGTTTTGGATGACTTATAACTCTTGTTTAACACAAGCACTTTCAGGAAAGTATAACAGGCGCAGCCCCCAAAGCAAACAACAAAATCCTTGTGACAGAGGCGGACACAAAAAGCACATTGTGTTGTGGACTACTCCCTTTCTCTGGTGCTAGATGGGGGCCTGTCTCGGAGTGAACACCACGATGCCATTTCACTTTTGAACTATTGTTTTTGAGTTATGCCATGTGGTCAAAAGGAGAGAGAAGGAGGTTGTTTCCAGGCTCATAAGACAAACGAGTTGCCTTTTCATTGAAATACCCCCGCGATCCTTGAAAACGGAGTTTAAATGTCACCTCCGCCTTTCTAATGGGCACAGGGCTGGAGGCGACCCTTCAGAGAGCCTCAGTGATAAACGACCCTTATTAAATATGGCCCAGGCTGCTGGGAAAACCTTTCAACTGGCCAACTCGCCCAAATAGCGCCCGGAGCTGGGTTACACGGGGAGGAGCCCCCGGAGTCTTCTCCCTTAATTATGACGGGAAAGATTGAAGGACTGGAGGACTCAGAAAGATGAGTTGTTGCAATGCTTATAATGTCTATGGGGGAGAATTGAGGGATGGGGGTTGGGTAGGGAGGGGGGAGAGAGTTGTAATACAACTTCTTATCCTTCTCCCCACAACATCCCCACAACACTGCCCTATCACAAGGAAATCTGAGTGAAAGGTTCGTGTGTTTTCCTCCTGACTTCTTTTTGTCCTTAGCAGAGTGGCGTCTGCAAGTCTGAGCTGCAAAGTTACTGATTTGCAGGCTGCATGTTAAGGCAGCCCATGTAAGTAATTTCTACGGGCATCCCAGCAAAGGAGAACAAATCGCTGACAAAGGGGAGCGCCTTCAATTCAGCGGCGTCGTTAGGGCAACCCTAAAGTATTCCTGCGATAATAAGTTCCACTTCAAAGGGCTTCTCATTCAGCGGAGACTGCTTCGCACTTTTATTAAGTCCGGGCTTTTTCACTTGGAGGAATCATCTGTTTGGTTATTTTTCATCGTGTTTATTTTTCACCATTCACACAGTACTTGTATTAAATAAACAAAGAACAATTGCTCTGCAAATAAAAGTACTTAGGTGGGGAGAGAAGGAAGAGGAATTGGGGATCTGGTTCTCTTTCCCCCTCTCTAACATCACTCCCCTCCCCCGCACACACGCACGCACGCACACACACGTACACACATCAGTACGTTTTCTCTCCCTTTCTCTTCTTCGTTCTATTCCTCTCATCTATGTGTTACCCCCCTCCTTCTAAAGTTGGCGCCGATTCTGAGAATATTAAAAAAGAATGGGATGGAATCCAAAAGAAAAAAATATATGAGAGGTTCTGATGAGGTGAAAATTGACTGAACTAACATGGCATGAAAGTAAAGGTCAATGCAACTGTATCTTAATAGAGTGTCTCGAATCGAGGTGGACTGTTTTGAATGCGTCTTGCTTCTGCTGTGCTCATTGCCATAGCAATCCTAACGCTCCATGTTGATGTACCATAAAAGCAGTAGTTTGAATTTCAAAGAACGTGCCTTTGAACTTCTCCCTGCCTGATTAGGCACTGGCGTAGTGTGTGAATGTGTGGATGGGAGTGTTTTTGTGTGTCTATGTGTGTGCATGTGGGTATGTGTGTTTATGTAAGTGGGGTACGTGTGTGTTAGAACCCTGGTGGGTGAAGAGGTGACTTTTCTTATAGATCCTTGGAAGTGGGGATGGGAAGAATTCTTTGAAGTGTATTGTTGTTGGGGGGGTCATGAGATATAGATCTGTCTAGCTACTTATCTGGATAAAGGAATTGTGTAAGGATGTGGGACATCAAGTCTATATTTATATCTTTCTCTTTTTCTTCCCAAGATTCGGCCAGTTCTCTAGGCTGCTTATTCAACCTTTAGTAGAGAAAAGCATTTTTTTTTTTTTAACCTTTTCCCATAGGTAAGGAACATTAGAAAACATAAAATTGGGACAGAAAAACCTCTTCCGGTAGATAGCGCAGTTTGTTTGTTTGTTTGTTTTTAAGAAAATAAAAAGTATTCCTCTCCACTAGCTTCTATAAACACGGGATATAAAAGATGTTTCTGCCGCGTAATTATAATGACTAGTAATAGATGTGCCTGAATATTGCTGAAGTGTGTGGTAAGTACTTGTATGTGAGTCAACATTTCCTACTGCCAATAAGACCATAGTGTGTTTGGAGCCTTCCTTTCTCCTTAGGGTATACAATTCTCACATTCAGGCTTTTTGAAAGTATGCTAAAGTTTAGAAATACTGGCTTTAACCACCTTGAACTAAAAAACTATAAATAATCATGTTTTGAGATGTCTCTTAGCCCGGATGGAATACAAAGGTAGATGATTTAAACAGTGTTTGTGAGGGGCACGTTTGCCTAGGAAAGATGAAGTCTTTGATGATGGCCAACGCAGTGTCAATAAGTGGCTTTCTTTGAGACATATTCAGATGGGAACGTCTTGGTTGCCAATTGCCATAGAAATCTTAACACACCATGAAGATTGTCCGAGCGCCAAGCCTTCCGTTCTGGACTAAATTACTTTGAAGTGGCGCAGGACGTGTAGTGGTCAATTTTAACTCTATAGACTGGACAGAGAACACTGGGAGTGGGAGATTGTGCGTTTTAAAGCAGAAAATAAGAAGGGGAAACTTGTTTTATACACTCTATACAAGGTTCTGCTCATTGTCAGATATCTTTTATATTTGCCATGAATGATTCATGTCTTGGTGGCTTTGTGTAGCCCTCCTTTTCAAAAGAAACTTCATTAGAGAGCTATAAGTTTTCCCATTGATTGGAGCCCTCATTTATGAGTGTTTTTCTCCTTCCTATGTTGGTTATTGTCATTTTGCTAGCAACAACTCTTTACAATCTGTTTCACCTTTACTACATTTATCAAAACTGACTTTAAAAACATTATAACCTTTTTGAAGAAACTGTTGACATCTCTTCCTGTTGTTTTTAAATTTTATGCCATTTTCACCCTTGAAATTCTGTAACTGAATTTTCAACTTTGTAATTATTTTTAAAAATTTAATCCAATAATGTTTTACCATTACAACAAAACCTAACTTAGCCTCAAAATTTACAAATCAAAATGACCATCTTTTGATCTACACTAACACCCACATATCCCTCTCCAAATAATCAGTATAAAAGAAATTTGAAGCTAGCTATTTCACTGCTTTTATCCTATCTCGGATTCAATATCGTTAATTCAACCACTCTAGATTTTGCTCTGGATATTTCCCTTTCAGGAAACGCTCCCTCTTTTTCACCTCTTCCTTTATTTCTCTTTAAAGAAAAACACAATTAAACTCTAAAGAAATGCTATACATTTAGTTTTCATCTTCTTATTCTATTTCTAAGGATATTATTCAAATTAGCAAAATTAACACATAATACATATACATATACAAACACACCATGAATTTAACATATTTATCCTTCAGATAGCATCCAGGACCTATATCCTAAGATAAATAGCAAATTAAATAAAATTGAATTATAAACATTTTTATGATTGTGAGCCTATATGGTATAATAGGCCAGAAATCTGCCCAATGAACTGCATTAGTAACATAAGTATTGCTAGATACAGATATGCAGCTATAAAACATAGTCAATAAATAATACTCTTTCACTGAGAGTTTAAAAAAAAAAACACCTAATAATCACTTTTGCTTGATTTCTATTGGAGGTACAGATTCCTTTTTTGGGGATGTCTTATGAACTGAAATCTGTGGGAAAACGAATAATCCTATGTGTGGAAAAGTATATAAAATAGTAACACAGTCCTTCATTTCAAAATAAATAATTTTGTAAAATAAAAAGTATAGTGCAAACTATTGTTGAAAAAACATAAAACATTATAAATCAGAAATAATTTATCCTATTAAATTTTATGAAACATAAATTAACCTCCAAAAATCCATCTCTTACTCTTATTTTGTTTATTTGGAATGTGAGAATTTGCAAATCAAGTAAACTTTGCAAGTGTTAAATTATTTTGTATCCAATTTCTGTCTTTTTTTCTTCTAAAAGCAGGGTTTATATCTCTTATATTCATCATAGCAATCTGAAGACAATATTTAAAGGCTTCCAAAGTAACAGCACCATGCACTGTACTAGTAATATATCTATAAACTATATGTATATATATATATATATATATATATATTATTTCATAACCAACACAATGCAAAGGAGACATGCAGGAAGAGTCTTGTTTTTCACATTATGCTATTCATTCAAGTAACTTTAAAAATATATTTTCACTTTCTTTTTTTTTTTTTTTTATACAAACCATGGAATCATAAATGACAATCTTTCACCAAAATTTATAATATAATTCTTTGGTGTGCTTTGTACTCTTCCAGGATGAAGGTAAGGATAGGGATGGGGGTGGGGGAAAAGATGGTCTGAAAATAAATTAATTCAACTGTACAAAATAATAGTGTTCACATACAAGTTATTAACAACGACAAGACTACATCAACCACTCACAGCACACAAAACAAATTTTTATAAACCCTGGGGAGGGGGTGTCTTCAGGGTCTCTGAGGATAAATTAGTGCTCTTTAGTGTATTTGTATGATGTTTATGATGGACTAACATTTTGCACATGAGATGTGTTGTACCAACCGAAAATAAATTGACTAAGAGTTATTGTCCTAGGTTCTTGACCTTTTATTTCCTAGCTTGACAGCTATGGCAAAGGCCACACATTCATCACTGTTTGGCTGTAACTATAAACCTTTTAACTTTTTTAATATTTATAACAATCCCCTTCCCCCCCCCCCCCTTAATGTAAATCACACACTACACACTGTCATTTTCAAATGGCAAGGAGTTTTGTGTGCTCAGTGTTCAGGTGGAAAAAATACAAACAGGGCTTCAGGCAGTGGAAAAATAAAGCATTTTAAAGGATTGATACACAATAGTATAAAAGAGGGGTTGGTTTGTTTAAAAACAACTTTTTTTTTGGGGGGGGGGGAATAGGCATAACACCAGCATCACAGCTTCTTAGACTTGACTGTTACCTTGGCATCTTCAAGAACTGATGACATAATGACATATTCTATTTATTACACAAGTGGTTTGGACACAGTATAGAGGCAGCATCTTATTTTCCAGATTTAAAAAAAAAGACTTAGCAAAGTGAAAAGAAAGCACTTGAATTTCTAAAATTTTATCACAGTATCACAGTTGTCAAATAGCAGCAGCTTTCTCTCCAGATTTGCTTGAATGATCACAGTAGTATAAAATATGGAGATAGATTAAGATTGCTGCATTTAAAAAAAAAAAACATACAATTTGGGGAGCAAGGAAATAATCCCATATAAAAATACCATATTATGGAGAGGCCAATGACATAAGAGTAGAAAGTAAAAATTTACAAAATCTCATAACTGAAAGAAGAAGGGTCTTACAAATTTTTTTTGGACTCATATGCAGTCCAAACTCTGTTGGCAATGCAGCAGTTGGTAGTTTACAATCAAGAAGCCATTGCAGAATCAGGGCTTAACTAAGCTAAAAAAGCAGCCCACAAAATGGTGTCAATGGTTTTTGAGAGGCACTCCAGGAAATGCAGAGGGCCTTCTTAGTTTGTAGTCTCAGTCCTTCCTCAATACTCTTTTCCACCCTTACAAGGACTAGTGCATTGACATTGGCAGTGTATATCTCCACAAATTGATCTGGCTGTCCATTCATTTCCCTGGGCACATTAGCCCCCACATTCCCTATCCCCCTGCAACATACAACTTAGTTCACTGAGTTAGTCCAGCTTGGTAAAAAAAATTTTAAAGAAAAAAAGTTCCAAGTATCTTAATTAAATTAAGTATACAAACACCATAGGGTTTCATACAGAATAAATAGGATTAGTTAAACCAGGTGGCATGTCTGAGCCATCAGGTTTGTTTCAGGCTCTACACTGTCTCAGTTCAGGAAATAGTCCAAAGATGTCTATACTGAAAACTTTTATTATTATTTTGACTAGCATTATTTCTAGTGAATAGTTCTTGCAGCATCAGAGTTCCCATACATTTCTTCATCTTCTGATTCTGAAGTAGTTCCATTGCTGGAAGGTGTATGGAGATGATTTGGTGTTCCACTGGCCTGACAAACATACCACTCATTGAGATTGGTGACCTGAGGGGAAAGAGTGGCAGATCGGCTCCTGGCTGGGTCCAAGACAGGAGACAAGGGAGCTCCTATTGGAGTCCCCATTGATGGATAACCAAGGGCACCTGGAGAAGGTGGGGGAGACTTGCAATGGATCTTCATGTGCTTCCTCAAGGAGCTAGGATGTGTGTAAGATTTGTCACAGCCTCGAATCTTACAGTAGTAGGGTTTATCACTGGTATGGACATGGGAATGTTTCTTTCGGTCACTGCTATTGGCAAACTTCCTGTCACATCCGTCGAATTCACATTTAAAGGGTTTTTCCCCTGAAACAGAGAACAGACAAAGTTATCAATTGCCTTCCAGAAATTTCCAGCTTGATTGTGAAATCCTGAAGAATAAATAAAGGTTCATGTCCCTTTACAATTCACAACCAACCCAAGAAATATGGTCTGATCCTTTTTTGCAGGTTGCAAATTAGGATGAGGGGGTGGAGTCTATTGGCATAACAGTTCTCCCTAGAGCATAAGAAAATAGAAATCATAAGTTTTGGGCTCAGATTATAGCAACAGAAGCAATAGCAATAGAATCTTGTAAAGCCTCATAAAAATATGAATATATTATATGAATATATAATATATATTTAAAATGTTATGTATATACTTTAACATATATATATACATATATATATAATCCAAGAAGCATATTCATGAAATATACATTGTTCATATTCTTTCACCCTTTCCACACATAAATGTCTTAACTGCAGACACTCAAGAAAACAAAAGCATTCGCAGAAAGCTGGAGATCCCCTCCCCTAAGAACTCCAATGAATGAAACCACTTTCAAATCCACAAAAGGAAAATAAACATATATACCACATTAAAATTCAAGTAGAGCTACATAATTATAAGGAAATGGTCTTTTTTTTGCCTCAAATTGTGCCCTTCCTCTTGCCTTGCCCCTAATTTCACTGGTGAAAGGAAATCTAAGAGGATATTGATGGGGAAGGGAAGAAAGAAATAAAACAATTTCTCTTCTTAAAAAAAACAAAAAAAAAAACAAACAGCACCTGTAAAACATACAATTTCACCACTGAGTGTTTACAAGCCTAACTGGGCCATCATTGCACTGCTGGTTTCTGCCATCTACCAGCTTTCTTCACAACTTGCAGTGGGATACAGAGCATGACACAACCAAATGGTAACAAATACCAATATTATGAAGAAAGCAGTAGCTGTATAGAACCTCATCCAATTACCTTGAGGCAACGTGCCAGTGAAAAGTATATAAGCAGATCTAATTTAATAGCTTTCTATATTGCCTCAAAGTTAAAAGGCACAGAGAATGTTTATCAGGTTTGGATATTCTCATTACTCCAGAACACAATTTTGTAGCTTCTTCATATATGAATTATAGATAAGATTTCACTGAAGAAAAATCTATTTTGAAAGTGCAAAGACTCCTTAATACTAGAAAATGAGAAAAAGTCACACCTTTGTGTTAAAAAGATGGTAGAATCTATAATAACTTAAATTTTTTTTTTTCTCCACACTTCTTAGAAAAGTGTCTAAATCTATACCTGGAAAAGTGATTTTCAAAAAAATCTGAAATATTGAACACATACTTCCCAATAGTCTTTTTCCAACAAGTTTCAGATATTTAGAGAAGGCTGAAAGTGAAAGCTGAAGTGGGGCCAGGGTCCCTGAGATGGAAGTTCAACTATTTTCAATGATAGAAAGTCACTGTTGTGTCTGGGCCTTAGTTCATAAAAAATCTCCACCCCACAATCGCCTTTTTCAGTATTGAAATATCTGAGTATCTTGTCTTAATCAAATTAAGATGTTTTCTATTTTTAATGAAGTTTTGATTTATTAGAAAAATGTTCATATTACTGAAGGAAACAGTAATGTGTTCAGAGATTCAAAAATAAATTACTGTACCTTAAAATATTATCAAATGTAAGTAGACATTCCAAATATACTCTATCTATGCATACAGAAATGTACAATGAGGGGGGAGGGGGACACCCAGCATCCATAACCAGAATTACATCCTTTAAAATCCTCCAAAAGGTTAGTTACTTAAAAAAAAAAAAAAATGCTGTTAGCTCTTTTTTCAAAGCCTCTGTCAGAATTTTGACATATCCATATCAGGTTTCACAAACGCTAAATTTACATAGTTTCCCACAAACTATAATTGAGATGAGCAGGGAAAGGAAAACTGGTTCTTGTAATGCATTGGGGGGCGGGGAGGAGAGAAGGGGAAGGAAGAAAGATCGAGAAGGGCAGACTGGACGTGGGAAAATGGGATGGGAGTGATTATGAATACGAAGGATGAAAAAATGAAAAGAAGGATAGTTACGAAAGAAACCTTAGAAAACTATTTCTTTCAGATTGTTTAGTGGGGCCAGAGAGATAGCCCAAAAGATGCTTATGTAGATTTTATATTCTAGAGTCTAGATGGATGATTGCAGTCATAATTTAACTTGTTTAAACTATGTTCCGAGAGGCACTGATTCTGAGGCATGCACCACCCTCTCCTGTGATTTCCAAGTCCAACCGAAAGCTTCACAGAAGCTTTCTCGACTAAACGGATACGGATACCGAGCCCATCCATCTTTCAACAGAAGTCTGTTAGAAACAACTCCCGCAGCCAGTCAGGCTCTGAAACTGGTCTTTTTTTGAAGAGAACGGTGAATTACTTGCTTTAGAAGAACGGAGAAAAACCCTAAATCGATAAGGAAGAACTTCTCCAAGGGATCCCAAATCAGCTCTAAAAATGGGAGAAGTTAAGATGTGGAGGAGGGGTAAAAGTGGGGCTGGGGAGTGAAATACCGCAAAAACCGGATAAATAGAGGTAGCTTCCAGGAGAAAGGGGCTGCAGGCAAAGAACACACAAAGCCATTGCTAAGCGTCCCAAAGATGACAAATAAAAGCCCTGAGTAAGAGAGTTTGAATTTGAAATGGCTGGTTTCCCCACTCATATTGTGTGTTAGGATTGTTACCCAGGGGGAAGTACAACCGCAGGTCCAGGCAATTAGAAGTATTTACATGCAAAGATTTGTTTCTTTTAAACTGTAAATAAGTTTCTTCCCCCCAACCCCCAGCTTTCCCGCCTACTCCTCTCTCGCTCTAGCCGAGAGAGTAGGAACTCTGGGATGCTTCACAAAGTTCCAAGGCCTTCTCTCAATCTTGGGAGGAAGGAAGCCATAGCAATTCTAAAGCAGACAATTTGCTGCCTTTCCCTTATTCCCAGGTCATAGTGGATTTCTTGGGAATAATGTTCCCTGATGCCTAAAATGAAAGAAATAAAAATACTTCAAGGAGTGTGAATGCTTAAGATGTTCTCCCTCAATTAATGGGGGAGGGTGGGAGGGGAGGAGAAGGAAAGAATGGAAAGAAATAAAAATAAATTATTTATGCAAAAATGTTAAAAAAAAAAAATTCAGAACCCTTGTCAGTATAGGAGTTTGATCTTTAGGCTTGTTCCTTAGAAGTTCTTGGCTTCTGTGTTCAAGGCTTCACCTTGATCTAGGATGTACACTGTCTTTCAGAAAGAGGTCACATGATCCCATAAGCCCTCAGAAAACTTTTGGGCCTCAGGTGTGTTTTTCTGACTCCTGGAGTTAGTAGCTGGGCTTGGGCCTTTCCAAGCCTGTAAGCTCTGCCCCAGAGCACCACAGCAAGAAAATGAAATCTTAAAATACTCCAAATCCCACATTTGTACTTTGAAGCTTAGCTGGGAATCAACCAACCTAAAAGTGGAAGCCTGGAAAGTAGTAATTTCCAATTAAACAGCAACGAAAAAAAAAAAAAAAAGGGCAGACACCCAAGACCTCTGGTTCAGAGAAGTGGCAAAGAGTAGTAAATTTGGAAGCATTGCTCAGAAAGAATCACATTTCAGGAGCTGTAAATCAGAGATCTCCGTGCTTTTCAAAGATTGGAAATTGATCTAGACCTTTAGTTGGAAAACTCAGCCTTTTTCTGTCCCTAGAGTCTTTCCAAGGAAGGGGTAAACCTTTCATAGGGCTCAAAAGACAGAAGGCTGTCAAGCCTCAAATAGTATTTCATCTTTTTTGGGGGGGAGGAAAGAGAGGGGGAGCAAATAGTATAGGAGAATAGATAGAAAAGTTGAAGTAATTGCAGAGGTACTCTTAGTAATAGGCCCTTTCTGCTATTTAGGAGTGGTTTGTGAGGTAAGGATGTCCTCCAAAATATTAAGGCAGCTACATCTAGATTTGAAAAGAACTGGGAAATCAGACTTCTCCAAAAATCTCCTCTCCCGGTGCAAGTAGTGATCAACTGTGTCCACAACAGTAAAAGAAAAAAAAAAAATAAAAATGGGGCTTTAAATGTGTCAGTTTAGAGGAGAAATGACCGCTGGCCCTTAAGAGTCGAAAACGAAAGGGGGCTGGATTTCTTCAGTTCTTTCCAGAAACAATTCCGGACTCAAACAAATTCTGCAGATAAAAATCTATAATCCTTTCAACCACGGGCTATTCGCCCTTACATTTGGACTACAGTCGTCCGTAATCTGCCTTCCTCTCCGCGGAAACACCCGATAAATCAGGAAAGTAATTATGTAAACTCCAGTTCCTTAAGTATCCTCCGAGGGCTAATATTTGTCTGTCACTATAAATCCCAGCTCTGTTCAATCTTATCAGAGCTTCTGCTCGGGGAGGAGAAGAATTGGGGGTAGGCTAAGGGGTTACCTCCATTACAACCTTCACAATTTAGCCTCAGCCCTTTAAATAAACCCCCAAAGATTTCAGTCGAGGAAAGTTTACCGTAGAGTTACCTACAGAAGCACGCCTCCTAATTTTCCCTTTCCCCAATCCATTTCCGGCCCAAAGAGCAAAATAGACACGAATTTGGAGTTTGTTCTTTCTTCTATTACTTCCTCCAGACTCTAGAGAGACTAGAAACCAATTTCTCCATCCCGAACCTTGGGTGCGAGAGGGACTTTATACTTTAAAGAAGTTCTCTCACCTTTCCCATAATTATTATGGTAGTGAGAGGTTCTGAGGCCTTCACCTAAGGTCTTTTCCTTCAGTCTGGAATATCAGACGAAAACATCTCCCCCTCCCCCAACAACAAAACTCCTCAATTGTGATACACTCTGCGTGTAGAGGGTTAGGGGAAGTGGGTAAAAATTGAAGTGAGTCACCCTCGCTAATCCCCCCCTCCCCACTTTGTACCCCACCCTACTCCAACCCGCCTCCCGCCAATTTCGGGAGAAAAAGAAGGAAGGGGGTACGGGGTGGGGGTGGGGGACTGCAGACCGTCCACGTAGCTCCTTCCACTTCTCCTCCTCCTTCCTGGGCTGCTGCTGCTTGTGGTGTGGTGATGGTTTGGTGTTGGTGGAGCTGTTTGCCTGTCCCGGGCAGTGGGGCTGGAGGGTAGACTGGAGACTTTTCGCCGTGTTGAAAACACAGCGCTGTGAGTCCTGAGTATGCTACCGAATTACTTATTCATGGAAAAAAAAAGGGGAAAAAAAAGAGAAAAAAAAAAGAAGTCACATGTCCGGGTTATACGTATGCGAAGAAAAATAGCAGAAGTGGGGGGGAGAGGGATCAGGACAGAAGAAGGAGAAGCAGCAGCAGCAGAAGCGGCGGCGGTGGCGGAGGAGGGAGGCGGGAGACTGCAGTGGCGGCGGCGGCGGCCTCGGCGGCGGCGGCGGTGGCGGCGGCGGCGGCAGCTGCTATTGCAGCTACAGCCTAGGGAGAGATACCCACCTGTATGAGTGCGCTTGTGAATCTTGAGGTTCTCTGAGCGGGCGAAGACTTTCCCGCACCCGGGAAAGGGGCAGGGGAACGGTTTCTCTCCGGTGTGCACGCGTATATGATTAATGAGCTTGTACTTGGCCTTGAAGGGTTTGCCTTCCCTGGGACAGTCCTCCCAGTAGCAGACGTGGCTGCTCTGTTCCGGGCCCCCCACGTGCTCCACCGTGACATGGTTCACCAGCTCGTGCATGGTACTGAAAGTTTTGGAGCAAGGCTTCGAGGCGGGGGGTGGCGGGTGTTGGTGCTGCTGCTGCTGCTGCTGTTGCTGCTGCTGCTGCTGCTGTTGCTGCTGCTGCTGAGGTTGCAGCTGCAGCTCTTCCTGGTCGATCCACTTGCAGATCAGCTCCTGTTTGATTGGCTGCCGCATGTACCGGAGGAAGGCCCCGGCAGCCGCGGCCGCAGCTGCGGCCGCCGCCCCGGGGTGGTGAGGATGGTGATGGTGGGGGTGGTGAGCTGAAGGAGGCGGAGGAGGCGGAGGTGCGGGAGGTGCGGGAGGTGGAGGATGGTGGTGGTGATGGTGATGCCCGTGTCCGGCTGCCGCCGCCGCTGCAGCTGCCAGGTTCAGGTTTAAGTTCAAGGAACCGTAGCTGTGTAGGGAAGCTGCCGCAGCTGCAGCAGCCGCAGCTGCTGCCGCCGCTGCCCCGTAGTGCGAGTCTCCGGAGCGGGGTCCAAAGGGCGGCTCTGCACGGCCGTACAGTTCCGCGGCGGCCGCGGCCGCTGCAGCCAAACCTAGGCGCATCTGACCATTCAGCGGGTGGGGGTGACTCCCGGGACCCCCAGACGGCTCGTGGAGCCCAGGGAACAGCGCGGGACCCCCGCCGCCTCCTCCTCCTCCAGACCCATCCGCGGCCGAATAGGCTCCAGTCGAGGAAATGAACATGCTGCCAGAGTGGGGAGGCGGGGGTGGGTGCTGGGGGGAGCCTGCCCGGGAATGCTGCTCCCCTCCAAGCGCCCCGTGCATGGCCGCAGCGGGGGCCGTGGTGGAAAGGTCTCTCCTGAGGATGAAGTCCCTGCTGTTGGTCTTGCTGCTGCCGCTAAAGCTGCCACTGCCGCCGCCGCCGCCGCCACCACCACTGTTGGTGGCGGTGTAGCCGGTGAGGGCAGAAGGAGGAGGAGGAGGAGGGGGAGGGGGAGGGGGAGAAGGGGAAGAGGAGGAGGAAAGGGGAGGGGCTGGGGGAGGAGGTGCAGACTGCGCTGCACTGCCCCCACCACTGGGGTAGTTGCCTGCGCCGGACTTCAAGGAGAACGCGGCAGTGGCAGCTGCAACCGCCTGGGCTTCAGGGTGCGCTGAAAGCTGCTGGGAGGGAGGGCTGAGTTTTAGCGCGTTCGCCTGAGCCATGTGCTCGGGCCCGAACGAAGTGAGGGCCACTCCAGGGTCACTCCCCAGATCCCGGGGGTGGAAGTGAGCTGCAGCTGCAGCGGCGGCTGCGGCTGCTGCAACGTGGTGGTGGGAGTGAGCGGGTTGACTCCCCAGTCCGGGGAAGCCTGTCATACTCTGATGAGGATGGGGCTGAGCCGCTGCCAAATCTGCTAATCTCAGCGCCGGCGGATTCCTCTTGCTCAAAGGGGGCTCCATCAATACTACACAATCAGGCCCATAAACCCTCACTGTTATTTTTTTCCCTCTGCCTGCCTTCAAAACCATGTATATATTAAGCGCTCTTTAACTTCTTTTGTCCTTGTCTCCTAACTCCGCTTATTCCTTTTCCCACTCTGTCCTCCAGCGATTGGCAGAACGAATACCACATTTGAGCTGCACAGTGGGACCGAGATTTTGGAAATGGCACGGGTGGGATTGGAGGGAGTCCTCTGATTGGCAGCAGTCTAGGCTGCCCGATTGGCTCCCTTTCAGGCCTGCGGCTCAGCGGGCATCCGCCCTCATGCTAGCCTCAATCTTTGGTTTCGCTTCTAGCCCCACTTGCCTCCCGCCCCCTCCTCCTTGCGTGCCCCCAGTCCCCCCTTCCTTTCAGTAGAAAAGTTGTACTTGTAGAAAGTTTGCTACGCGCGAGTGCGGAATTGAGCGTCTCAGCCACTGAGGGCCAGTGAAGTTGATGCACCTTGCAAAAGCCCAACTCAGGGATCTAGCACACCCTCTCTTATCAAGCGGAAAATTAGCTAACAGGCCCTTCTGGGAATTGAAGAGAGATATTCACAATCGGGAATTAGGAAGATTCCACAACTTCTGACGCAACCACTACCCCACGATCACTCAAAGCAAAACTAGCTCTTGTGAACCCCTTCTCCTTTCCGCCTTCCATTTTTCCCTGCAATCTCAAATCTCAAGAGCGGTTTGTGGGAAGTGGATACATTTATTCACTTAACGTCATCTGAATCAATGTCTCTTGAAACTTTATTTGAGGGAAGAAATTGAATGTGCCCCAGTGGAAAGATCAAGGTTACAGTTAAATGACAGTGGAAGTGGGTATTTCTGAAGTTCACAACACCTACTATTTGATTTCTGGATTACCTGGGTGATGTGACAGTGTGAATAGGATCATTCAGGACAAGTAAAAATTTTTACCTCAATTTTTAGCTAATGGACTCCTTTTCAAGACGATTCAAGACGTTTTCAAGGCGATAGAAATGATTGCTCCTTTGCAGATTTGCAAAATCTTCCACTTCCAAAAACTGCAAAAACAAATTCTTTTTTTAAAAAATCCTAACTCTTTCTTACCTTTTGAAGATAAAGTTGCTGACCTGGATGAATGACATCTCTCCAAGCTAATTAATGTAGCTCGAATCATTTTTAGCAGAATTTCTCCTTCTGGTCAAAGCCACCCAACATATTTGTTCATGATTCTCAAAATTTACTCTTAGAAATGATCTAATAAAAATAAGTCTTGCTCCAACATAATGAAAAACATCCTATCAATTTAGCATCTAATATGTCACCCATTACCGTTTTTTTTTTCCCTTCTTATAAACATCTCTGATAGGTAGCTTGCTTGACCTATAATGATCATGAATTTCTGCAATGTACCTCAACTGTTTTCAACAGGAAACTTTCTATTTTTTTCTCTCACTCCAGTCTTGGTGAGGAACAGGTGTATACCAGGTTTTGTTTTTCTGTTTAGCAAAGTAGGATTGGGTAAGGTTACTTTTTTTAGGTGTCTGACTTTCAAATTCTGGGCATGAAAACTACTCCTCATTTACCAACTATGTTGTAATTAACATACAGAAATTAAGATCACCTTTTTTTTTCTTGTGGGGGGGGGATTGTTTTAAATCAATGCAATCATTCCTCCCCTCCCAACAATTGTAAGGTAGGGTGAAACTTGAAGCTAAATGTCAATTTTCTACTTAGAAATATGGACAAGACCTCAACAGTTTGTTGTCAGCAAGGTCAAAATGGATTCTTATGCAAAACAGCAAGAAAACCTTCCTAGAGAAAGGAATTGTGGTACAGTATTATATAAACAGCAAAAGACATGATGAGGTTAAAACTGGCACCAATCATAGCAGTTTGGAAACCCACCTCTTACCCCAGTCTGGTATATTAAAAAGCACATTACATAACCAAATTTCAGTCTCTTAAAAAAAAAAAAGAATTTTGAAAAAGTGTGAATAGAAAAAAAAATAAGGAAAGCCTGAGATGAAATCAAATGAAATTTATTTTAGGAAATATCACTGGGAGGCAAGGTAGAAAAAGATAGGTGCTTGCCTTCATTGACAAAATATAGGTCTAATTTTCACAGTCTTTTGACAAAGAAAGCCAAATGTTTCAGACAATATTTTCATTTCTTCATGTACACTTAATCACGACTTCTAGAAATAATCTTAAATTCAAAGTTATCCTACCTTAACTGGTCTCATTATTTGTTGGGTTCATTCTTAAATTCTATGGATGAATTTCTCTCATTTGAATTTACTCAGCAATGAACTTTAGTGCTTATACTGGGGAATAGCTTTGAATTCAACCCTTCAAGTTATAGGTAAAGAACTAAAATAAACACACATTGCCCTTTAAAATGGGCTATTGAGTATTTTTATTGTGCTATAAAATGAGGGTTTCCCTCTCCCCTTCAAAATAGCTTTTCCTCAAAATTATAACTGCTCTGTTTTATTGAATTACTGAAATTTAATGGTTAATGGGCAAATGCATGAAGGAAAAGTTGTAAATGGGAGTAATAGTGCTGTAGTGCTCTGTGGAATCTTGTACACGCCTCCTTGTACAACTCGTGTTAAACACAGCATGATATGTATCTGTCATCGATTTAATATGTCTTAATTTAAACGTACCTCACTGATCAATTTCTTTATGGAAACCCTAAAAAAAAGAAAAAAAAAAGATACCTCATAAAAAGTAATATGCATTTTTGTTCCAATTGTCAAGTGAAATGTTTATATGTTAGTTTTATTAATTTCCACAATTTGTGATTTAATATACATAGTGAAAAGATTATTGGCTCAGGCAAGCACACTTGGATGCTAATTTCTGAGTTCTCTTTCTCACAATATAATTTAAACACACATACACAGAGCAAAAACTCTGAAACAATACAACAGCAGGCCAATAACCTCTTGCTAAATAACTGTAAAATAGGTCTAAATTTTAGGCAAAACTAGATTAATAATCAATTTCCTGGAGTGGTCAACCAAAAAAACCATTTTCATTTTGCTCATTTTCTTGATATGATTGTTATAACCATTCTCACTCATAGAGTAATGTTTTTTTTTCAATACCTGAAATCAAAGAAAAAAATTATTTAAAATTCAAGAAGCCTATGAAAAAGTCAATTGCAACACTCACTTTTAAATAAGCATAAAATAATTTTCAAGAGTTAAAAGTATTCAATTAGTCCTTTATCTAATTATTACACTTTCAAATATGACTATAGGCATAAAGTGTAACTGCTATTTTTAATGACCCATAAAATGATAATGGGAGAAAGGTATTGCATTGGGCTTGAGTACTATGATAATTGCCCCCCCAAAAAAAATGTTTTTAAACTATCTGAGTTTCTGGGAAAGAAATAAAATATTGGGAAGGCAGAAAAGATTAATTTTGAGGGTTGTCTGATTCACAAAGCTAACCTCACCCCGAACTACAGCAGACAAAAGAAAGGAGGGGGGGAAAGGGGAGGGGAGAACGAAAAAGAAAGTGCAAAGCACTACATAGTAGTCTGGCAACGGAACCTCCAAGTTGTTTCAGGTCGCGCTACAGGTTCTGAAGAGGAAGCTATGAGCTCGCGTTAGCGCAGCCCACCTTGGCTCGCTGGGCCCTTGGAAGAGGTCCGCTGCTCCATTACCTCACGCCTTGTAAGGCTGCATTCACACAGCCTCCAGCGCACGCTTGATTGCCCTGGCTTAATTATTGAACAGATACAAGTTTCTTTTCGATGGGGGTGGGTAATTAATAAACTATAAGAGGAGTGAATTGGACATTTCCTCGCTTTTGAGCTTTTGTCTATGGTTTTGACCCCGGGGGGTGGAAGGGAGGGAGGGAGGAAAGAAGAGAAGAAGAAGGATAGTGAGGAGGCATTGGTAAAGGAGGAGAAAAGAAAGGCAGTGCAGAAATATTAATAGATGGAAAACCCAGCTTTTATTGTGCCCTAAATTGTTTTATGCTCAATCCTGAATGTTTTTTGCCAAGTTTCTTTTCTTACAAGTTGGGATAGTTGTTGTGATCCGAAATGTAAGGGAGCAGAAACCCAGTAGGACTGAGTTCCAGTTCTAATGTGTATTATATTCTCCTCTGTGTGGATGTGAAAGTGAAATCCTTAAATATTATCTTATTTATTCTACTAGGCACAACATTCTTGTCTATAGGACAATCTAGACAGAATACTTTCATAAGAAGTTCTTGGAATCCTCATTACTTTCCAAACACAGAGCAAAGTGGAGAAGAAAATCAAGAAAGGTGCAGTTTAATTTAACTAATTTACTAAAGCAATGAGAAACTCTAGGTTCAAGAGCTTGTCCCAATTCTCTTAAAAATTGCAAGTCAATTTTAATATGAAGTATAGTCACCCATGGCTGACAGAAACGCTCTATCGCTTCTTAGCAAGAACACTGGGCTCCCTGACACATCCTGCGCTTATCCTGTTCTCCTTTTAGCCAGCAAAGGTTTGCTTCTTTGTCTGCTGAAATAAAGCTATTCTGCTTCCCACACAACCGAGCCCTAACACATACAGAAACACATATTCCATTCTTGAGCTACATAGGGTTCTGCAGGTTGAGGAAGACGTGGATATTCTGATTGATTTTCTCTAAACTGTTTTTGTTTAATCTAAGAAGTGCGTCTTGAAAGTGTCTGAATGGAAGAAACACCTTGTTCATAACCTTAGACAAAAACTCTTATATACAGATGAAGCAGTGACTACTTAAGGTTAACATTAAATAAATGAGTTGTTTGTGAGACAACCTTCTTAATCAAAGTTTGTAGGGGTCCAGGTGGAAAAAGAAAACAGACGTTTCCTGATTATGACCATGTTGAGAAGAGTGTTGACTTTCTGCTTATTATTTCTCCTAAGGTTCTGACAGTCTTGGATTGTCTCTCTTCCACAATGATGCTCCAACACCAGCAATTAAAAATAAGACGCATTTCCTTCATCTTCATTTTTCCTTATTTAGGGCGGCAGTCGAATACAACTACCCAATTATTTTTCTACTTCGAGCTGATTATCAGCTACATTCACTACTGGCTATTGGAAGTTTTAGCCATTAAGATGTATAATTTCTTAGCAACACCTTGAGAAGAAATAAAGATAATTGGGGGAAAAAATAAGAATTTTAAAACTGAAAACAAAGTATTTCCTAATAAGTACGGTTATTAAATTCATATAGTATTTGTAATGCTTACAAGATGTGCTCCTCTTTCTTTTTTTCTTTCTTTTTTTTATTTCCCCTTAGTTCTTTTCCATTTGGACAGCAGTTGTGTAATTAAAAAAAAAAAACCTCAAATTTGCTGTATTGTTACCCCCTGCTCCCACCCCCCTCCCCAAGATCTATACTTCAATATTTGAAGAAGCTGTTGAGATAAATCAAATAGTGACACATTGACGGGTTTACTTGTGTAAGCAATATGGTTAACATATGGCATTGTTATTTATGAATGACAGCATAACTTGTATTACAAAGTCCATTGCTATAATGCTGCAGTTTATTGGAAAGCTGCTCCGCTGTCACTAGTATTCAACCTCCCTGTTTGTATTTCACCTAGGACCCCAAAGGAAAATATTGGAATAATGAAACATTCTCATGTAAGCTAATGCCTCAGGCTTTGTTTTTATTGTTTACTAGAGTAAAAATACTCCCCTAAGGAAATAGAGGACGCAGTGAGACAATAAAGTCCTCCTGAGCACAATCCCAATTCCACAGTCCCGACAGACAGTGACTAGTGGTCTGCTTGCATTTCTCCCATTCTTCCTCTTCTAGACAAACGAACAGTGATTGCCGCATTCCCAAATAGCTCTCGAGCACATTTTTATATAGCAACTTAAAAAAAAAAAATAAGCATAAGCTACAAAACAATAAATGTTAACGGTTAAGGAGAAAAAGTAAAGGATTTAGCAAATTTCTCAAGCATTGTAGCAGGCAGCCGCCCATGCTTGCTACTTGCGTTCAAAAAAAAAAAAAAAAAAAAAAAAAAAGGTATTTAAAAGTTACTACTTTGGCTGAGATTTTCATTATTTCCCTTTTCTTTTACATTACACTTCTGTTAAACTGACAAAGAACTTTTGTTCCGAAGTGTGTTTTACAGAGGGAGGCTACACCGCCACACATGTGGTCTTTCACGGGTCAGAGGTCGAACGGCCTAGAAGTGGCTAAGATCGGCAGAATCAAAGGTAACCTGCAACTTAATATCCTGTTGATGATCTTGTTGAATTTATGAGTGTCTGTGATACAGACAACGGTGCAAGTGATTCTGTTAAATAGGTCTGTTCTTTTCAGGTTAAATAGTTTCATCTCTCCACCATTCCCATGTTTTTATCTCCCCTCTCTTGACCCCCATTCCCTTTCCTTAAGGGAAAAAGATAAAAAAAAGTTTAAAGTGTATAGTGATAACGCATCTTATCTCCACTTTAAACAGGTCAGGTTTCCTTTTTGTTTCCCTCTCCTTCCACTTATGAATTTGCATATATCTATTCTATATAGGGAAGTTAATCTACAGAAATGCACAATGAGAAATAGATCTACCATTTAAAGTACATTGGGTCTTTGGAGTATACTTTACATTTCTTGAGCACTGGTAATCATTGTTCTTCTACCCATCCCACCCCCTACAAATAGCATACTCCCCACCCCCCATAAATGAAAAAGCTCAGAAGAGGAAAACAAAAACACAGTTCAATCTAATGCAAACTCTCCAGTCCTCGCCAACCCCACCATCCCCATGCTCAAGGAGCCAGTAGCAAGCTCCAGTGAGATTTCAAAAGAACAATTTTGGAAAACTTACAAAGAGGGAAATGTTTGCCCAGTTGAGGCAGTTGTTTGTTGTGCTGCAAAACGGGCACTTCCAGAAACCTGTTGAAAAACTTATTTCAGAACAACAATTTAAAGAGCAGTTTGGCCGCTTTCTTTCTTCAGAGAACAAGTTAAAGTCTATATTTGTAGCAATAGTTCTCAAAGCACTTGCAGTTTCTCTCTCTTAACTCCCTTTTGCTCGATCTTGCTCTTTCTCTCTTCCCTTTCCTTCCTTTTTCACCCAGTGACAGGAGGGAAAGAGGTTTTGCGGTTTGTAGAGAAATAAAGCACTTCTTAGAGGGGACGGCGACGTGACTTTGAACTTGGATCAGCTCCTCTGTTTCCTGCAGAGAGAGTAGAACTGGAGCCCTGAAAGAATAGCAGAGAGAGTCCAGCCTGCGGGGTCTCCGACTGGAATTAACGAATTCCCTACAAACTACCCCATTGCAGGCTCCTGAAGCCACAGAGCCAGAATTCAGCAGGGTGATCTTAATATGAGAATGGTAATGAGAAAAAGAAAAATCAAAGAAAAATTAGAGAATAGGAGGAAGGGCGAGGGAAACAGAGAAGTCAAGAGAGAAAATAAAAGAGATAGATGGAAGGAAAGGAAGAGGAGAAGAGGTCATAATGGATTTGACTATCCAGTGTAATATTTTTTACAATCAAATATAAAGAATTCTTACAAGTAAAATGGAAGAAAATATTTTCTTTAGAGAATCGTTTAGTACCAAGACATTTTCAGTTATTCTGTCTTCATCCTTATGACCAACAAGAAAGAGTAAATAATAAATGTGTATTAATTGTGTATCTGAATATTTTGGACTAAAGGGAAGTAATCTCTCTGTGTCTGTCTGCCTATCTGTCTATCTCTCTTTCTCTCCTTTTTTTTTTTTCCTTTAAGGAGTAGGGGGCCAGCCATGATTTCCCACTTTCTTAAATACTTAGGCTGATAGGTGAAATAGGAAACCTCCCTGACTTCAGGAAGAAGGACCAGACTTCCAAGAACCCGGCGGAAAAAAACTCGGCTTTTGGAGGAGATGACTCTGTCCAGAACAACGACCGAGAGTGGCAGCTGCGTTGCAGGTTTAAGAGCTGGGGTAAGCCAGAAGAGGCGAGTTGGGACAAGCCTAGAAGGTGACTGGGGAGGACAGCTGATTTTCAGGGATCTTCTTGAAACCTAGAGAAATAAACAAACAAAAACGGCTTTTGAAGAAGACAAAAAGACAAACCGATATTTGCTAGTTCTAACTGGTTCGAAGACAAAAGTGTTTGATTTTTTTTTAAACCCTAACTCAAACTCACAAAAACCTGTAAACAAAACTCCTGATTTCCGGGAGTCAGGCGAGGAAAAGTCGGTGGCTAGCACTGTGTCTTTAATTCACACCTCAGCAGACCCCGGATTCGTCGTTTTTCTTTATCTGTTTAGTTCTATCATTTTATTGTTAACAGGAAACTACCAAAACCTCTAAGAGAGAACTGCCAGTATCTTCTCCTAGTTTACGGATATGCGGACTTGTGCCGTGAACTAAGACAGCTAAAAGAAAAAGGTACGCTGGATTTTCGACAGTGAAAATGTTTGACTCCAGGCAAATGATGATGATCATGATGATGGTGATAGTGACGATTGATAATTCATGATGATGATGATGTTGATTTTAACAACAACAACAGCAATATTTGTGTAGACTTTGAAAATAATACATAAAGCCGTGTATATCTGTCTTGGTGTCTTTGGCGGGGGCATGACGCTGACACATTCAAATTTTGGATAGCGTTAGCTTTAAAACACACACAAAGGTAACACCATGCTCCTCCAAATCCTGCTGATTTTGATATTTAATTTCATATTGACCACAAATAGTTACATTGTATTTAAGCAACTTCAAAACAAGCCGCAAGTAGGGGTCAGGGCCGTGTAAACATTTACTGTAAGAAGGCTCCGGCTGAAGAGAATAGCAAAAGCAGAAGCTGACTTTGTTGTTTGGGGACCTACAGTGAAGGTGGGGGTGGTATTTGTATGTGTATTGGAGAAAGAGGTGTTTCTCTTTCTCTCCTTCCTTCATTACTTCTCTCTTCCTTCCACCCAGGAATAAATTTTAATAATGTAAAATTAAAGGAGGGGAAGGAACACAGGGGGGAAAAAAACCTGAAAAGGAAACACTTCTCTTTGCATTCCATTTCTCTATTCTCCCTTTTGCCTATTCTTCAAACCCAACTCAGAAGAATCTTAGCACAGACTTGCAGCCTCTAGTGTGTTTATTAGAATTCTATCCCTATTCACCCGCAACTTCTCAGGGTTCCTGAAACAACCGTTTTTGGTTTTGCTTTTAAAAATAAAATAAAATAAAACGTAATGGCAGCAAGGGCTAGCATTCTCTTTTTATCTCTTTGTGGCATTTGTAGCGGTGGTGGCCGTAGTTGCTGCTGCTGCAGTTGCCAGAACCCAATGACCTTTTCCAAAAAGCCCAGGATGTGAGGGCCGCCTTTTCCTACCTTACCCATTCAAACACTGCACTGACAAACCTGTGACCCTCAGACCCACTTGCCCTGAGCCAAGTGCAGTGGCGCCTTTCGCCTTGTGCCTCTGGCGCCCACCACCATCACCACCCCAGCTCTCTCCAGAGCCTCTACCAGTGGCAGCGGTGGACGCTGGCGCTGGGGGCGCAAGGTTCCTGGATGTGGCGATAGCCTCTGTGGCTACAGCTGCCTCTGCGGCTTCAGTCTCTTGGACCCAGCTAAGGAGAAGGGGTTGGGGGCCGGGGGGAGGGGACAGGGTGGAGAGAAAGAGGAATGAAAGCTAGAAGAGAAGCTATGGGGAGGCGGGAAGGACTTGGGGCCCAGATAGCGGCGATTAGCCGTCTGGGAGGTAGTGCTGGCAGAGGGGAGGGGGAGGGGGAGGGGCCGGGAAAGGGGAAAGTGTGGATTGACTGGGCCGCCGTGACCAATGAGCTGGCTCTGCTAGAGTGACCGAGCGGTTGTTAAAGGGGGCGGTGGAAGAGGAGCTGCCAGTCCAGACAGAGAGGGGAGGGAGGGTGACTAGAGAAGGGGAGGAGAAGGAGAAGAAAGGGGGTGGGGGAGGGGAGAAAAAAAAAAAGAAAGCAAAATATAAAAAATAAAAACAGGAGGCCATAGCAACACCCCTCAATATAAACCGCGGGGGAGGAGAGAGAGGGAGAGGTGTTTGGTGGCAGCGGCAAATAAACCCCAACGCCAGGAGAAAGGGGAAAAGATTTCAGCTTTGGATTCCCCGCACTTGCTAGTTCCAGAGAGAATACTCCATCCTCATGGGCTGCTGCTGTTGCTGTTGCTACTGCTGCTGCCGTTGTTGCTGCTGCTGATTCCCGGTTCCCTGCCTGGGCACTGAGAGAGACAGAAACTCGGAAAGAGAGAGAAAGAGATCACTTTTTAAAATTGTCGTTATTGTTTTTAATCCTCCTCCACTCTCCCTCTCCCTCTCCCATCTCCCTCTTTTCCCCTCCCTCTTCCCCTCCTTTCCCCTCCCACTGCCATCTCCATCACTGTCGCCACAACCTCCTCCTCCTCCTCCTCCTCCTCCAACACAACTTAAAGAAAGACAGGAGCGTCTGATTCCTTCATCTGTGGGAATTCGTTGCTGCTGCAAGTTTACTACGTGAGCTACATCCAATGCCAAGCACGAAAGAAGAAGAGGAGGGATAAAAAACAAACCCCAAACCCTGAATCATAACAATACCCATACCCGAGAGGAAAGGAGCGGGGAAGGGGAAAGAAAATCCCAAAGCCGGCAGCTAGAGGAGCAGGAAGGGGAGTGGATTGCCCCGTCCTCCTCCAGGGCCACCCCCCTCTTCCCACCCCCTGTTCCCCACCAAGATCAGGTGGAGAAGGAGGAACTAGCAGAGGGGGCAGTGCGGCGGGTTGCGCATCTTCTCTCAGTCTGCTTCTCTGCCTCTGTTGTGCAGTTTGGATTTTTTTTTTCATTTGATTTAATTTTAATGTTTAATTTTTGGGGGGAGTGTTGATTTCTGTGATAGTGACACAGATCTCAGCTGCGGGTGTGTGTGTGTGTGTGTGTGTGTGTGTGTGTGTGTGTGTGCGCGCGCGCGCGTGTGCGTGTGTTAGGGGGTGGGGGCCTGTGTGTGCAGGAAAAGGCACAGCGCTAGCCCCCCTGCAACCCCCCTCTCATCTTGTCTCCCCCCTCCCTCCCTCCCTCCCTTTCCCTCCCCTGCCCGCCCGCCCCCGCCACAGCTCCTTTAATACACTTTGGTTCTCCGCCTGGCTTTGGACTCTTCTTCTCCTCCTCCTCCTCCTCCTCTTCCTCCTCCTCTCTCCGGTTTTGCTCCACAACACAAGCAGCTCGAAGCTGCAGCTCCGGGCTGCGGGAGCAGCGGCTGCAACGGCGCGGCGGCGGAGGCTAGCCTAGTAGCTGGGCTCGAAGGAGCCCACGGCTGCGGAGGCTGAAGCTGCCGCTGCCGCTGCCGCTACCGCGGCTGCAGCAATTCGAGGAGCCGCCGCCACCGCCGCCTGGAGCAGCCGGGAGCCGAGCGAGGAGAAGGAGCCGCCCCGGAGTTGCGCGAGCAACCGGGGCAGACATCAGTGCTTCCTCCGGGTATAGCAGCCCGAAGCCTAGCGGGAGTCGCAGTCGGAGCGGAGCGGGCTGACCATGTTGCTGGACGCGGGGCCGCAGTTCCCGGCCATCGGGGTGGGCAGCTTCGCCCGGCACCATCATCACTCGGCTGCCGCGGCAGCAGCGGCCGCGGAAATGCAAGACCGCGAGCTAAGCCTGGCGGCGGCGCAAAACGGCTTCGTGGACTCGGCCGCCGCGCACATGGGCGCCTTCAAGCTTAACCCCGGGGCCCACGATCTGTCTCCTGGCCAGAGCTCGGCTTTTACCTCGCAAGGGCCCGGGGGCTACCCGGGTTCGGCCGCAGCCGCAGCAGCCGCTGCAGCCCTGGGGCCCCACGCCGCCCATGTAGGCTCTTATTCGGGAGCACCCTTTAACTCCACCCGGGACTTTCTGTTCCGCAGCCGAGGTTTTGGGGACTCGGCTCCGACCGGTGGGCATAATGGGCTATTCGGGCCGGGGGCGGGAAGCCTGCACCACCCGCACACGGATGCCCAAAGCCATCTTCTGTTCCCAGGGATCCATGAGCAGCACGGTCCTCATGGCTCTCAGAATGTTCTGAACGGGCAGATGCGGCTCGGGCTGCCGGGAGAGGTGTTCGGTCGCTCGGATCAGTACCGCCAAGTGTCCAGCCCCCGGACTGACCCCTACTCGGCGGCCCAGCTCCACAATCAATACGGCCCCATGAATATGAACATGGGCATGAACATGGCAGCGGCCGCCGCCCACCACCACCACCACCACCACCACCCAGGTGCCTTTTTCCGCTACATGAGGCAGCAGTGCATCAAACAGGAGCTCATCTGCAAGTGGATCGACCCGGAACAACTGAGCAATCCCAAGAAGAGTTGCAACAAAACTTTCAGCACCATGCACGAGCTAGTCACCCACGTCTCAGTGGAGCACGTCGGGGGCCCTGAGCAGAGTAACCACATCTGTTTCTGGGAGGAGTGTCCTCGGGAGGGCAAGCCCTTCAAGGCCAAATACAAACTGGTCAACCATATCCGTGTGCACACCGGAGAGAAGCCGTTTCCTTGCCCCTTTCCCGGCTGCGGGAAAGTTTTCGCACGCTCGGAAAATCTGAAGATACACAAAAGGACCCACACAGGTAATTGCTGAGTCTGCTGTCTCGAGGGTAGTAGAGAAAAGGAAGAAATGTTAGGCTTCCCCCGAAGGTTGAAGGGGGAAAAAAAAAAAAACTCATTTTATTCAAAAGGGGCCTTGATTCTCGGACCCTGTCGACTCTGTGTGAATGAATGTGTGTTTAGAAAGAGAAGAGAGGGTTGCTTTGTTGTCGTTTAAATGTTATATGGGGCATTATTATAATTTTAAATGACAAAAACACACCCAGTCTTTTCAATGAGAGTACTTAATTTTCCTAGACTCTCTAAAAATTTGGTGTGAATTGATGGCACACACAATACACACACACACACACACACACACACACACACACACACACACACACAAAATAATCTCTATTAATTTGGAGAACATGAGTAGACCTTGGAGATTATTTTGCCTTTTTTTTTTGTTGTTGTTTTCTCATATGTGTGTTTTCATGTGCCTTGTTTAAGGGTCGACAAGTCCCTTTCTGCGACTGCTTCCTATTAAATTTAACTAGTGTGAGCTTAGGTAATAAAACATTTTTCATTTTAAAAGTGTTTTTAAAGTCATACTCGAAGTTATTTGAGGGGGCTTACAGTGGTTTGGGCAACAGTTTGTTAAAATATGTAATGGGCAACAGAGGATTTGCGATTCCCAAAACTTGAACTGAAAACCTGGTGAGCTAAGAGAAGGGCAGCGCGGCTCCTGGTGGGGGAATCGCGTGAGAAGAGAGAGTCGCAAAATAAACACGTTTCCTAGCTTCATATATTATTCATCTATTACCAGGTTCCAGCCTAAATTGTGCCAGACTATTTCATAATAGAAAGCCAAATATTTTAGCAACTTCCACCATCAATATTTACTTGAAAACCGGACGAACGGTAGGCCTATTGTTCTCTTCTGTGGTAGGAGAGATACTAGGTGCTAGACAAGCTTTTAACAAGGTTTAAAATTTGAGAAATTTATTTGCATGAAATGCCCGCATTAAAGTCACTGTGTCTGAACGGATGTCTTTAAAAAACAATTTAGGTGCTAATGGAATTTAATGTTAAATGATTCCCTTTCCAACTAGGGGGATGTTTGAGTTATCACACCTCTAAATTACTCCAAGCATTTGGAATTCTGGCAATAGGGCGTAAAAACCGTATGAAAATTAAATGGGATTGGGAGGAGAGATTGGAAGGCGTTTAGAGCTTCTACCGGATCTTCGTCTTCCTGGACTATCTAGATAATACCTCTTTCTTAAGATTTACTTTAAAAAAAAAAAAAAGGAATGGAAGTGATGGCAGAAATCATAATTCTTTTTGCAGGATGTTGGCTGAAAAATAAGGGGATAGTCACCCATCTGTGTCCCCTTCCCAAAGCACACACAACAGCTCTAAATTTAATAGTCTACTGGCCTCGAATAGAAATAAATTAAGCCCAACAGCCTGTGTAATTTTTTTTAAATATTGAAAATATTTTGTCATAATAACAGCTTATCGATCTTGAGGCAAACTTATTAGAAGCTACAGATTAACCCATCACTGGGTTTTTTTTTTTTTTTTTTTTTTTTGTTTTGTTTTTTGTTTTTTAAAGCTCTCTACAGCCTAATCGACGCCAAATAACATTCATTAAGCTTCACCCCACCCCCATCCCCAGCAAATGGACATCAGGCTGGAAAGAACTTAAAAAAAACAAAACAATCATAATTGCCATGTTCCTTCTTCCTTAAAAAAGGAAAATGCAAAATCTTAAAGTGAATCGTAGTCCCTACGGAAGACCACAGTAACAACCTTTCGCTCCTCCGCCCTCCCCTAAATAGACATCCGCTGTGGAGTGGATTACAAGTCCAAGTTATTTGTTTACTATCATCAAGCCCTGCTTGTTTATGCTTTCCAGGAGAGAAGCCGTTCCAGTGTGAATTCGAAGGCTGTGACAGACGCTTTGCCAACAGCAGCGATCGGAAGAAGCACATGCACGTCCATACCTCGGATAAGCCCTATCTTTGTAAGATGTGTGACAAATCTTACACTCATCCCAGCTCCCTGAGGAAACACATGAAGGTACTTGAGCAAGCTAGGGCATTCTGGGGAGACGTTGGTCTCTTTTTCTCCCCTTTTTATTTTGGAATCTAGCCTATGACTTAGAGTCTGGGAATGGGATAGTGTTGGTGGAGAAATTCCTGCACTAATTGGAGGGGGGAGGGGGCGGGGTTTCAGCTTCGGCCTAGGCCTCCTGTCCTCTGCGATCCAAGAAGCTCTTAGGGCCTGGTGGTCTGAGGGACCTTGCTCCCCTGATTCAGCCTCACAGCAGCTGCACTCACACCTAGTCCCCTCTTGTCCTCCCCCCTTCCTTTTGTCTTTCAGGTCCATGAATCCTCCCCACAGGGCTCCGAATCCTCTCCTGCCGCCAGCTCGGGCTACGAGTCCTCCACCCCACCTGGGCTAGTGTCCCCTAGTGCCGAGCCCCAGAGTACCACCAATCTTTCTCCGGCTGCGGCGGCTGCGGCAGCGGCGGCGGCGGCGGCGGCGGCGGCAGCCGCTGCGGTGTCCGCGGTGCACAGGAGCAGCGGGACTGGAGGCGGTGGCGGTGGCGGAGGCAGCGGCGGGGGAGGCAGCGGGGGTGCCGGTGGCGGCGGTGGAGGGGGCGGTGGCAGCGGCAGCACCGGCGGGGGCGGTGGGACCGGCGGGGGTCACAGTGGCCTCTCCTCCAACTTCAACGAATGGTACGTCTAAAGGAGGGGCCAATCTCCTTTTCCAACCCCCGCTCCCTTCAGTTTTTCCCCGAGTCCAACCAACCCTCATTCTCCACCCTTCTGCAGAGAAAGGGGAGAGAACAGTTAGTGATAGTGGATGTTCAATTATTTTTGTTCATACCAGCAAAAGGATTTTAAAAGTTAAAACAAAAGATCTAATCTCGAAGAGCAAAACCTTCCCTTCCAAAGTCTCGGAAACTAAAAAAACAAAAACAAACAAACAACCCCCCCCCCCACAAAAACAAAAAGACATATACAAAAAACAGAAACAAGCCAGCAAGGACACCCAACACAACAACAACAAAAAAAACCCCAAACCAAACTCCCTTGCTTTCCTCCTTCTTGCTCTTCCTCCACTCCCTCTTCCCGGTCTAGTTACTCGTCTCTTGACAAACTGTGTACATAGTGGACTCCCTCCTTCCTTCTCTGAGGTGGTAACGAAGTTTTAATGGATTCTTGGTGTATAGAAGTTTGTCCATTTGTAAACCGACGATTGAGTTTCCTCCCCTCCCCCCTTCCTTGCCCAAAGTGATGGACTTTTCTTTTCTTTTTTTATTTTTTTAGTTCCCCGATTTATTTTTAAGTAACGTGGAAGAAAATGGTTTATTTTGTATTGTGGTATTGAATATTGTGTTCCTTTTTATGAGGCAACTTGATTGTAATCTTCATGCAACTATAGACTGGAAGAAAAAACCGTGCCAAAGTCTTCATTCTGTTTTTCCAACACAATTCTATACAGCACACACACACTCACACAAACACACACCACCACCACCACCAACGCTTGTGAATGTATTTTTCTGTTAGCTGGGTTTACATGTGATGTTTTAGTGCTTTTGCAAGTTCAATTTGTTAGTTCCTGTACCGGAAGATTGTGGGGAAAAAATAAACGTGTGCCGTTAGCTTTTTCCGTAATAACACCCTTCCTTCTGTAAATATCCATTACCATATTTATCCATTTGTAATTAAATTATGGTATTAACTTGCTACAGAGGAAACAATATTTATAAAGAATGTTTCTTAACTATAAATATGTACAATTGTGGGCATAAACTGTTTCAGAATTTTTATTTGAAGGTTTAAGTGGTTTCATCATTTCTTGTGATATGTTTTAAGAGTAATGCATACAGAAATATAATAAAAATGTGTTGAAACTGCATGAACACACTCTTCTTTTATCAAGAGTTTTCTTGAAACAGGAAAGAGGCATCTAGGGCATGAAAAATATGTTTCTCAATGTGTAAGATGACAGAGTTCATGTGTAGGAAGATATTTGTAGATTTAGCCAGTATTTCCGTAGCAAGATACTTTCTAAAATGTCTTCTATACATACTGTTAGTGGCTGAAAGTAAATTAATATTTTAGAAACTTCTGGGAGACGTAGTTAAAAACCTTAATGAATTGTTTTGAAATGATTTTTCAGCTATTTGGAATGAATTTATAATACGAGCACTTTTTCTTTTTCTTTTGTAAACTTGCAGCAAAGTGGTAGCACTTTGATTTTGAACTTGGCTAAATGATTATTATTTAATAGACTTAATTTACCAGTAGGCATTTCTTCTTCTTTTTTTTTTAATGTCTTAAGCTAAGAATGAACTACATAAATCATATGCAATAATTTTCAGTTTTGAATAGAATAATTACCCCCCAAAAGAAATAATAAGTATAAGATTTTAAAATTTAACTTAGAAAATTAAATCATCAGCTGTTGCTATTAAGTGGGGGCATCCCCCCCAAAAAAAAACCCACAACCAAAACCATCCATATACAGAGAAGACTATCAAGAAAACTAAAATAAAAAAAACAACATTACAGACCAATAATTGGAATGGAGGAACCTCTTTGTGACATCAATAACTGGTTGAACTTTTATGGTGAGGATGGGAGCCTGTTGAAATAGTTCTAAAGAGCTGTCAAACCATAAGACTTAGGAAGAAAGCAGAAGGCAATTAAAAGGAGAGAAGGGGAAAGAAATGGGATGGAGAAAACATTGAGAGGCTGGGACTAATCAAGACATCTCTGTCTTCTCAAACAACCTGGAGATTTAATACTCGGCCAACCCCACTTCCAGTCTTCTATAGGTAGTAGAGACAGATTGAAGGGACTGGGACGGCTGTGTCAACTATAGGGGAAATAAACAGCAAAGCCTGATTTGTATAGAACTCCAAGTCCCTTCGGGAACTAAGCTGCTTTTCTTTAAAACTTGTGCAAAGCCAGTAGCTTCTTTAAATCTCAGTTAGCAACCCGAGCTATTTGTAGTGCTTGTTTCGTCCAGGTTTCCAGTCTACATTCCACGTTCACAATTATTTTACTCTTGATGGCTAGAAAAATAGGCAAATATTGGTAATTCAACTCTTACGATTGTCATTTTGGTTGGATTAGAATGCCGTAGCTGCTGCTACCTGTTCAGTCGACAACCATGGATAAGCATAACCCAGTTGTTAAAGGGGGGAGGAGAGAGGATGGAGTGGGAGGAGAGTAAAAAGTCTAAGGGGCGCTATATCCCAGGGACAAAGTTTGAGTCCATTTCTCTCTGTCTCTCTGTCTCTGTCTCTCTTTCTGTGTGTGTGTGTGTGTATCCCAAACGATAGAATCGCTTCATTCTCAACTGCCCTGTAGCTGCGAAATGTCAATTCCGAAAGTAATTAGGTCACTATTAAATTGCCATTTATAACCCATAATAATATTAAGTAAAATTATTAAAATAATTGGCACATATTAATAAATTTTAGGAGACAAATTACATTTGTGGGGAGGAAAAATCTCAAGTTTTCGACATCCTCCTTTCTCTCCCTTAAAATGCAGTGAAAAGTTATTTATTACATAGATATTTTTAAAGACTAATTTCAGATAACGTTTTAAAATGTGAATGGTTTAACAACCTTGGATTATTCGTAATGAAAGACGCATACTGCGACCAGACAACTTTAGTCATCTCAACGGTCTTAAGAACGTTTTCTTTCAGTGAGCTGGTGTGTGTGTGTGTTTGTGTGTGTATTTTTTCGCAAAGATAAGAATACAATAATCACCGATTTATTTTTACCATTTTCAATGCATAAACTTAAAAGGAGAGACTTTGTGGAGTCCCCTTCTGAACTCAGGAGAGTTGGGCCCCAGTGTGGAAGAGGGAAATAAACTATGTATGGGGGAGGGTATTGAAGGGCTTCCGTGGGTGGAGGAAGGATGTGGGAGAAAAAGAATGGAGTGGAGAGAAGAGAAGAATTCAGCCCTTGCAGTTCATATAAACGTCTGTCCCAGAATTAGATGAGCCCACGGTGTTGAGGGCAGAAGGAAGAGTACGAGTCCATGGGAGAGGAGCCTTGGGGCCTCTTTGTACAGACTACTGTTACCTCTTGGCTAAAGCTTCTCAAGCACAAAGGCTTCCAGCTTCGCCTCAGTTTTGCTTCCCGTTCTTAAACAAAACAATACTGAAAACACAGCGTTTGGTTTTCGACGGGCTATCCTTAGTCCTTTCTATTCTCCTCCTGAGGAAGATCCATTAGGGGTGGGTGTATGTCTTTTAAAACGGATATTTTAAATTTGACTCCTTGAAAACAACCGTACACACCGGAGATGGCTCCAAACAGGAGTGAATAAGATCGTGGGGGAGGGTGTTTTGAAGGAGAACCCCAACCTTGCCCCAGCGTAACTGAATTCTTACTTGCCTTTATTTTAGAGCCCCAGATACCGCAAGTGAAACAGGTCCTCCCAGGCTGGCTAACAAAGCTGCCTTTTCATTCATGGCCTGAGGGAAAGGGGAGACGGTAGTGGACGACCGAGTGGCTTTTCCCGCCCCTACCCACCCACCCCCATCCCCAGGCTGACTGGCAATGAACTTGAACTTCAATTTGACTGCGCTAGCCCACGGTCTAATATAAAAGCATCCACTCTGCATTCCTCGATCTTCTTACCAAAATAAAATCCCCCAAACCTATGTATCCTCCTCTCTTTACTAGGAAACAGATGGAGCGCTGCTTGGGATGTGTTTTATTATTGTCAATACTATTACAATTAATAAGAAGAAAAATGATAACCGAAATCTATTTCGGATATCTTCCGGATTAACGATATCCTCCAAATCACTGCACTGATATTATATACTCTTACGGACGTATAATACATGTTTCTATTTTGTGAATGTTGAATGAGGAAAAGGGGAAAGGTAGAGGGAGGGAGGTAAGGAGGGGAGGAGGTGGAAGCTAAAGGAAACAGGTCAGAGGAATTGGCTGATTCTCTGCTTGGAAGCTCAGAAGCCCCTACTCCCTCTCCTTTCTATTATTTTCCGTCAATCGCCTCCCCACCCCCTACCCCCTTTTGTCTACCTTTCAGGCTGCTGTTTTCAGACTTCCCATGTTTTTATTGCTTGCAACAAACCAGGGGCAGATTCTGGGCAAGACCAGAAATGCCCCTGGCTATCCCGAGCTCTCTGTCTTTCTCACGTACTGGAGCAGTTGGGAGAAAGAGCCCCATTCTCTTTCCGACTAGCTTACAGAACTCCGGGTTGCCAGAAGGCTGCGGGAAATGCGGAGAGCTTCCGCAATAACGATCCTTAGACGCACTTACTCATTCTCTTCCTCACCGGGAGACGCACAGGAGCGTGCAAATAGGCACATGGAAATAAATATATAGATATAGTCATGGAAATGGAGTCACGAGAGAGAATTTCACATAAAATCAAAGGAGAGAAAGTCTCGATTTAACTATCTCATCACAACAAATATCTGACTCTTTGGATGTGTCGTTACTTTAACAGAGACAATAGATAAATTGCCCGGATGCAGGATGGATACACAATAAATACTTATTATTTGTTTATAGGTTTTGATATCTCTTTGACTCCTGCCTAAGTTGGATCCCATTTTCCCACTTGATAAATATAACTTCAGCAGACCACAGTGAACAGGTTTCTCTTTTTAACTGGATTCTGTCATAACTGTCCTGTAAAATGCCATCCTCTCCACCGACAAGGCAAATACATTGTTTAACTCTCAAAAAGAAACCCCAAATCTTCAAATACTGAGTTATCCCCACCATCCCACCCCACCCCCACTATGCCCGCTGTGCTGGTGTGTAGTCATTTCAGACTATGGCTGTGCATAAAATATGCTGCTCTCACTCAATCTTTTCGCTACACTTACTGGGGGTGGGTTGGAGGAGAAAGAAAGAATTCACTTGGCCATTTAAACGGAGTTTTACGAGAAGTTCCATTAAAAATAAATAAATAAATGGGTTAGCCAGAATCCGATGTAACTCTTCCTGGTGTTCATGGCCAAGGTTTCGAGGATTCTAGGAATCCTACTAATCTTTACTCTTCCTGAGTCCCCAGCAGCCCTTTCTCCCCTTGTACCCCAATATCTCCAGGCAAGGTCTGGATGTATTCGCCCACAGCAAAAAGGTTGAAGACTACGGAAAGAGTTTGCTGCTCTGTTCTAATCCACATCGGCATTGTTCAACCTTGGAACCCAATACTTCTCTAAATCGAGATAAATACAAAACGACTCTTTGAAGTTTCTCTCCACCTCCCACTTTTTTTGGGAGGCCTGAAGCCCCATTTTTTTTTCGAAATATGAAATAAGAGAAATGAGTTCCCTTCATTTCCTGTCGTTACTCCCCAGTCTGATGGTTTATGCCCAAACCTTTTGTCTTCTTCTGCATCCCCTTCGTCTTATCTCCCCATTCCAATCTAAAGATGAGAAGTTGAGGAAGCTCAATCTTATATCTCAGAAGTGAAGACCCTGAATGGAAAAGGGAAATTAATAAATCTATTGGCATCTCCATCCCTACTCCACAGTGGGTGCCCAAGTTCTTCAAGGTTTTAGATACTGATTTAGAGATTCCTTTTTTAAAAATTAAAATAAAATTTTAAAGTCCTCCGTGACCAAGGAAATGGAGGTGGAGGAAATGACTGTAAGCATTTGGATGCTTTGAAAAAGCCTGTGACAATGTGTAAGAGAGCAAAAGGGCCTGTGAGGGCATATGTCAAGATCATCATCTGCAGTAATAGCAGCTCAGGTTCATTTTCATTTTAGTGCCTAAAGCTAGTTTGGGAATGGAAACTCCAGAATTATAGGCCTGCTTCAGTCCCTCTCTTGATATCTTCTCCAAAGCAAAGGAAGGTCTTCTCCAAGCAGTGGAGACTGATAGTAAACAGTCCTGAACCCCATCCAGAACCTAATTCTCTCTTAGTCTCTGACCCATAACTCATCCAACCTTGAGGAGGTATTCTTTCTACAATGGATACTTACCTTGCTTTTTTAGCAGAGACCCAGAACTTTTTAAAGTATGTGGAAATTCCTTCCTTGTAACAATAACAACAATCAGAACATTCCTTTCCCTCTTTTACTAACTCTCTTTTTTATCAGAGTTTAGGCTCTACAGGTTTGGAAACTGGTCTGTTCCACCCTGTTCACTTATCTAACCTTCCTCAGTCTTACTTAACAGCAATAACAACCTAGAATTACTGCTACTCTACTACTGATATCTCGACTTTACATTTATATAACATTTTAAAATTTATAAAGTATTCTCCTTAGAAGACCCTGGTCATATATGAGTCACATTTTACAAATGAGGAAACTGAGACAGTTTGGTATAATAAAAAGAACATAGCTCTACATTCAGAGGACCCAAGTTCAAATTCCTATTCTAATACTTAACTATCAAGGTGATCTTGGACAAATTACTCATGAATAAAATGAAATACTAGTTGGTCTCTGAAGTTCCCTCCAGAAAGCCTGTGAGATTCAGAAAGGCTAATCAATTTACCTATAGATAGTAAATGATAAGATCAGAACCAGTTTTTCTTAACTAGTTTAACTGAGGGTGAAAGAAGCTTCTACAAGATACTCTATCCCTCTCCCTATATATTCTATTACTAAATGCACTTCTTCCAGTCAATGTGAAAATAAGCTTTTGCTCTCTTCCTATCATTCTATAGGGCCTGAAATTTCTATTCCCACCCCAGACCCCTCCCATTTTTAGCTAGAGATATTAGTTTGGTAGTACCAACTTTTGGAAAATCTAGCTTGAGAAGATTAGTAGGAATTCTCTTGTATTTATGAATCTACTCTGTATAATTCAGACTTTCATTTTGGCCTCAGGAACAGGTCAGAGACCCAGAACCTTCACTTTGACCTAGTCTGGGTGATTTTTTTTTTCTTTTGTGTATGGGAGGGGTGCTCCTCTATCCTTGTTTTCTCCTCCCCCCAAATCAATCCTTACTCTTTTTTTTTTTTACCCTTAATGGGGAACTGTCTCTATACTTATCCTCCTTTGCTGTTGCTATAGCCCAAAACCTTGGTTTTTCCTTTGATTCTCTTGAAGATCCTATAATAAACAGGGAATATCTTGTTTTGAGGGTTTTTTTTCCTTCCCTCACTCTTTTAAATAAATAAATATATATTTATTTATTTTTTCATCTAAGACTCAGAATTGCTGGCTTTAAATATCTTTTATCTGCTAAAAGTTTTTTTTCTTTTTTTTTTTTCTTAATATTTCAAAGCTGGTTGGAGGTAATGTCAACATTGCTCCCACTACCTCTCATTTCCCTTTATTTCTCTCCTCTTCCCCTTGTCCCGGTTAGCAGTTTCAATAACAGTTTTAATGAGAGTGATTGCTAGCTCTGTATTAGGTAGTGATACTTATGAAGATGATCTGACCTGTAGGGAGAGAGCGAAAGGTCAGCTGCATGCCGTGGCCAGATTTCTGCTCATTCCAGGCCCATGCTGCTCCGATATTGATCCATGGAGAAAGATAAACATAAAAGCTAGATACTATGTCATGAATACTAATGAAAGTGAGGTTCGGATTTTAATTGTTGTTGACTTCCTTTTCTCAGTAAATATTTACTGCAAACTACAGTGGGGTCAATCTTTCTCTCCCCTCCCTTTCTTCCCAAGCCCACCTCCCCATCACCACGCAATCTCGTCCTCAGCCTTATGTATCCATTTGAAATACCCTGGCGAAAGAGATCCGTGTCAACTTGATTTCCCCTCCACCCCCACTCCCTCCTAGGGTCTGTGTAACTTCGGAGAGCCCACCATCGCCTCAGTATATTTCACTACCACAGTTCCCAGCATGCCACCTTAGCTGCACACAGTCATTCTGGCCATGCAGAAGATCCCATAAAATAAATAGTTTCAATGTGGCAGCCGGAATTCAACTTCACCATTTCCTCACATGCATTGTTTAATCAGTTTCTTCTTGTCCGGGTTTTAAATATCCTCCAGACGATTGCATCTTTTCTCTCTCTGCCCTGGACTGATGTCCGATCAACTCCAGACTGAAATATAAAGGAATTGTTTTTGTTCAAAGGCATTCTAATGTCTTAGTACTTGGAAGGCTATTGGGGCTTGGCTACTCTATGATTGTTTCAAAATCACAATTGATTAATCTGCTAGGTTATTAACCACTTAAGATTAATTCCGTCTTTACCTCCATATCTTCAAAGAAAGCGAAATATGAAACAAGAAGGGAAAGGAATTTTCACGAAGACTTGTTCTTTTTACTCTTTTTTATGCTTAAGACCGTTTAGTTAACAACCAATTAAATTTAACAAATAAAGTAATCCTAACATTGAGGTTTCTCTTGAAACTGTATAAATGAACTGTAAATCCGGTAAATCGATTTGAGCCGGAACCAGTGTAAGTTGGGATGTGGTGGTGGTGGTGGTATTGGTGGTGGTGGTGGTAGTGGTTGGAGGGCGGGAGAAGTGTACTTGAGCCAGGTTCTTCTACAGACTACACACAATGTGTTGAAACCGCAGAGGAGGGGGAGGGGGGAATCAGTTGTGTTAGAATAATTTCCAATATTATTCGAATACATAAAAGGTTGGAGAAAATAAGCCCATAATTCACATCACTGCAAACAGATCCAAGCAGATAAGTCTCTTAAAGACCCCAGCTTCACTCACACTTTCCAGCCTAAACTTTTTTTTTTTTTTTAAATTCACAGGATGATTTATTATGTAGGTAATTTTAGGGGATATAGTTTACAGCGTGAATTATTAGACTGAACACCTCTGGCTGACACTACAGCGCCTTTTTTTTTTTTTTTATCTGCCTGCAGCTGTGAGTCACAACTCCATTTTCATACCCAAACCACTGCACATTCCTTTACAATGTCTACTTCCTTCTAGCAGAGATCAAACATGCTTCAGTCAATGTATTTATTTTAAAATACAGGAAAATTAAAACTAAACACAGACCTACAAGAAAAACAAATGCATCATTTCTTCTCCTCATGAACCCTAGATCCCCTATCCCTCGGCTACTAGCTGAACAACTCTCTGAAATGAAATCTTGGAACACGAAACTTTCCATTACGATATTGAAACATGTAAGCTATGAATCTCTCTGCCTTCATGTTTTGGATTCCTGTAATTTACTTTTAAATATTACTCTGAGGTTATAGCAGCGAAGGAAACCAACGAAGAGACTAAGGAAATATCATTAGTTAAATCAATGTCCTGATTCCATGTTCCCACTTCTTCATATCCCACTCTAATCCCGTTTCTATTCAGTTACTGTATTAAGTCCTCCAGAACGTAACTCAAAGGAGAGGGAAAACTTGGAGGATTTTGCAAAATGTAAGGTAAAATGATTCGCGACATATCTCATTATTCAGAACAAGACACCCTTTCCCAACCTTGCGGTTGCTTCCTCTGGATGTGTGTGGTGTTGTGTGTGTGTGTGTGTGTGTGTGTGTGTGTGTGTGTTTTCTGCCTCTTGATGAGGTGAAAAGTTACAAGTTGGAATCGCTGGTTTCCCTCTGAAAAACCTAAGAACCTGTAACCTGATAGGATTTAGATTTTAAAAGCATTTCAGGATGACTAAGTGCTTAATGTCACGGGAAAGCTTGCTTTTTTCGGTGTCTTTCAATCTACTTCTGTATTAAAGGGACGGTAGACTATCTACTTCTTTTCTCTTGAAGGTAATTTACTCAGCCTTTCAAACGACACTATATTTTTTTTCAACGGAGGAGAAACTGTTGGGCTGTTTTTAATAAACTTTTGAAGCTTGCTCTTTTCCCCTGATGTCTCTTGCCCGGAGGTGGACTCTGTCCTCACGTCTGGCGCTGCGTGCTCCCGTCTCAGTCACCAATTCTTCAGACACAACACTAGAGAGTGGCATTTAAATCATTTCGAATAGCAGAGATGTTTTCAAACTTATTAACCTTTGTTACTTCACGTACTTCTGGACTTAAAGGAAAAAAAAAAAAATATATATATATATATATATATATGTCATTTCCCTGTGAAGGCAGACCAAAAAAAACCCGAGTGGAATGTATGCTTTTGAAGAAAAAAAAAATGCCTTTTAAGAATATTTTAAATTATATGTTTCGGAAGGTCAGGGGTCAGAAAGATTTTTGTAATTTGTTTGATTAAAACTTTTGGTTCTAGATCCTGGAAGTAAGAGATGAACAATTCAGGGGTGACTTTCCGGTGAGATGGGGGTGGGGAAATCGTGTGTTATCACCTAATGATCTATGTGGTTCTTTATTGTCTTTTCTTTAAGAAGAATCCAATTATAGTTTGAACTTTTTCAGCTTTTTTTTTCTTTTGGAATAAAATCTTTGAAATTAATGGAAGTATTCAGCTTTCAGCTGTATTTCGTGTATTTCATACAGAATTTCAGAATCAAGAATTTTCAAACTTAAATGTAAAACAAGGAATCATTATAGATTGCCACAAAAATCGATTTCTTTTCTATTGAGTTTCCCAATGATTCCGTTAGAGACTCCTTGTTTATTCGAATAATCTCTACACATGAAATATCGAACATTTCCTCCTCAGTAAAGTTAACTTACTTTCAACGTGGAAACTTGAACTTTTTTAAAGTTTTGGAGAGAAGTCAAAGACTTTTGTAAAAGCAACAGTAACACAATTTTATCTATTGACTCTACAGATTTATTGTGTTCTTCCACTAATCTCCCTACATTCTTTTTTTTTACTCTGGAAAAAAAAATATTGTGATTTGTTTTCTCGCATGAAGTTGTACAGTTTTGAAGAACCAACTTTACTATTTGCAATGTTTGCTATATATTGCCGTTTGGGGTCTTTTTTTTTTATAGAGATAATACTTTGGAAACATAAAAAAGATATTGTCAGTTGAAAATGTTTAAAAATTTAAATCAGACACTGATCCATCCTTTCCAAAAATACAGAAGCCACAAGAGAAGATACAGAGTATTCAAATCAACTTTCCTTTTCTTGAAATGTACAAAAGGTATACTTTAAATGGTATTGCTGTAGTTTGTTGAAGGCAAATTATTATCACTACTTTTTTTTTTTAGTTTCCACGGTATTTGTGGTTTCTGGAAATAGTTTACCCCAAAAATAAAAAAAAAAATCGTCAGAAATAATATAAGGCATCCATAAAAAAAAAATTAGTATAGCTCATTCCCGAACAGAGACATATGCTGTCAAATTTTGTTATAATTTGTATGCTTTCCCCCCCAGTCATTTATGTGCACTTGTAGGCACTCAATCATTTCGGGTGGGGATATAATAATCTTTCATTTCCAAAGCAAGCACTGCAAAGTGAGAGACCACAAGGGTAGAAACCCAATCCTGGATCTTTTGCCTGGCATATAAAGAAAGATGCTGCACTCTGACAGATGATGCTTTGGGTATCCTTTCTGTCCAAGTGGAACTCAAGAGTTCAATTAGCTTTATAATTTGCAACTATGTTTTCTCCCAGGTTGGTGATCCAAGTGGCAACCCTTCCCTGCAATATGGTAACTGTCCCCGGAACAGAGGAAAAGTTCCTTGCAAAGCATAGAATCTAATACCTGCCCTTTCGAATCCGGATGAAATTGAATAAAATAAGTTCACGAAATCGTTTTTAAGCAAGTCAATTTAATAAGCGCTTCCATTCCAGCTCTCAGGCAGCCTCGCTCCCTGAAGCCTTGGCTCGGACTCTTGCTTTCGATTTGTTTGTTTAAGGCACTTCCCTAAAGAATAGAACTGCATGTGATGTTTAATTATGTTTTGAAAAATCTTTTTTGCGGTGAACAGTTCACAGTAACTAACTACTATCGAAAAATGTACCAGATTCGACCCAAATTCGGAACACGAATTACTCTTCCTAAATAATCTAAAAAAATTTTAAAGTCCTAATGTTTCTTAGGAATCCCATGTTTTCGCAGAATATTTTGTTTAGGAATCGATTGTTTGAGCGCCTCACTGACAAATAAAAAGTAACTATTCCCCTCTGCGTCTCCCTTCATTTTTATTTATTTGTTTGTTTGTTTTAGCTCGGAGATCATTACCTATCTGATACATCTTCTACCCAGCTCTTGATGATCTAGTTGGATTTAGGACATTGTGCCAAGAAGTGTATTTGAAGAAGATAAGTATGTACAATACAAATGCGTTTTGTTCGACCTGATGGATGCTATTTTTCTTTTAATAGGTTTGTAGCAAACTAACACAATAACACAATGTATTCCTTTTCAAGGTGCATTGTTGAAATAGGTCTATTAAGAGCGCGTTGAGCTATTTCTCGCTTCTATTGAACAGTCTGTTGCTCAAACACAACGGCCAACAAACGCCAGCTGCCTCAACAAAAGTAGAAACCTAACCCTTTTATGTAATGTTTTAACAGGAAGGGTAGCTCTGTTTAATTAAAAACATTGATGATTCAGTGAAACAATGGAAACTCAAGTTCAAGTGGTGCTCTATTGATTTAAGATGATTTTACTAGCAATGGGTATGATTCTCCTCATCTCCCCCCCAGCCCACCCCTACACACCTCTCTCTTTCTCTTGTGCTCAGGGGTTCCTTCTTGGGGCATTATTTGAGAGAATGGGAAAAGACAGAGATGGCTATAGCCTTAGAAACCTGATTAACGCAATTTTTCTAGAGGATAAGGTGTTTAATTTCTAAGTGCACCCCATATTTTTTTGCCAGTTTACTCGCGGTGGGGAAGCTTTGAAAGTGAAATCTGCGTCCTGGCATTTAAATGTCTTTGTTATTGTGTCAAGCAAGTTGTTGAAAACTGTATGTGTGGAATACTAAGATTTGGCAGCGATGGGAGGAAAGTTTGTGTGTGTGTGTGTGTGTGTGTGTGTGTGTGTGTGTGTGTGTGTGTGTGTGTGTGTCTTCTGCTTTCCTATCCGAGCCCGACAGCTCCTCCTTGGCTGCAGACGTCGGGTATCTTGTGAGTTTTCAACACTGGAAACGAGGAAGAAAAAAAGATTTCTTCCTTTCTAGCTATTCCTAGACAAATCTTATCCCCCTTTCCCTTCTTTCGAGGCTACTTCTGATGTTCCTTTACCTGAAGTTTCTAGGGATCCCTCAGATGTGCTCTGGTCGGGTGGCACTTTGGGGCAGCGGGTTGCATTTCCCGCAGTGCCCCGGGCCAGGCTTTAACCTCCTTGGGGACCACACGGATGGGAGCCCCCCGCGGCGCTTTAGGACTAGAGATCAGGCTCAAAGGGGCGGTGGCGGCATGACCGACCGCCTTGGGGCCAGAGTGGGCTTAGAGCAGGTGTTTTACTTCTGCTTCCGAGGCTCGTTTCGGCCTCTGGTTTTTAAGACCCCTTCCTCTTAACATCTTATTTCCTCACGAGACCTCTGTCCCTGAAGCAACAATACAGCTTCCAGAAAAACTTTGATAGACCTTGACCCTACATCCTCGCTCTGCAAATCGACACGCGGATTTCAGCTCCTGGAGAGCCCAGAGCCACAAACAAACTCCTCAGCTTTCCGAGCTTCCCCTGAAGCAGCCTAGTCTGAAACATGACTGCAAGTATTCGGACCTAGGGTTTGGAGCAAGTGAAAGATTTCCAGAGAAGCACATATCCAACCTGCAAAGAACCTCGGACTTGGCCTTAATCACCGCCATACGTCCCCCACCACACCTCGACGCGGCTACAGCTTTACTCTTCAAACGTCAGAACCACGCACCAGCAATGCTCCCACGCGTCCACAGGGGCACGCACAGAAACCCTCTGAACGCGAGTCCTGTGTGTCTTGGTAGAAAGAGGAACTTTCAAAGAACTGTGTCCACTTGATTTGGTAAAAGAGGACAGGTGAAAGGCACACTCTTTCCCACCTCTCCAGTTACCTCCCAGGGGTTTCCAATTTCCCTTGCGCGAAAGAAATGCTCCTCTTGGAAAAAACTAGTAGTGAGGAAGGAAAAGGAACAGCTTCCGCTAGCAGAGTCTAGAACTACACTTTCCTTTGCCTTCAAAGAGGAGTTGCCAAGAATAAAGGACGCCACCTGTACTGTCCCTTTCTTTTCCATCCTCCTTCCTCCTCCAACCAAAACCCCCCTCACCCACACAGGTACACCTTTTGCCTCTATTTTCCCTCTACTGACTAATTCCACAGATACAACTGGCCTCCTCCTAATTTGCTTCTCTGATCTCACACCCTTAATCCACATTTTAATGGAGGGGAGGGCTGATTCCCTTCGTCCCAAATTCTAAATGTGCTTTTAACCTTTGAGCGCACCGAAGAGAACCAGCATGGTTTTTCTTTTAGCTAGCTTCCTGCTCCCTAGAGGCAACTAGAGCTTCACTCAATGACCTTGAGCATGGGATGCTTGTCCAGTAATTTAGCTGGGGCAATAAACTTTCTGTTTCCCAAATACTTCTCTTAGGAGTTTAGTCCGTGACGACTCTATTCACTTAGTCCAAATCTTTATCCCAGGGGATAAAGTTACAGACTCCAGGTGGTGATAAAGCCAGTGGTTGTCAGGAAAGTACTGTATTTGGAGAGACACTCTAGGTTCAAATCCCAGCTTTCCTCCTCCCTCCCTCCCTCAAGGCAGATTCTCTCTAGGTTTCAGTTTACTCATCTGTAAAAATGAAAGAATTGTATTAGAATCTAGTCACTGGATGAACTCTAAGGTCCTTTCCTCTCTACGTGTGTGATCTTTACTTATAGTGAAGACACTCTGTCCTATGGTTCAACTTCTTGTTCATCATTACTGCTTTAGAGAATGATTATACAGTGGAGGATGGTGGAAGGCAAGGAAGAGAGGAGGTAACTTGAACTTGGTGTTTAGGGGGGGAAGGAGAATTATTTAAGCTGTTCTGGGTATGTGAAGAGGTTTTTCAGTTTTTTAAGAATGTTGTAAAAATATTGATATTTTTATCAGTGTTTCACCTTATTATATGTTTTTTTCTTAAAGAAAGCAGCTAATATTTTCTGAGATTGAGAAGTTATATAAGCATCTAAACAGAGGGAGATGTTTGAGAAGTACTACATATGAAGAGAAGAAAAAATAAAATACTTCCTGCACATGAAGTGTTGGTATTGTTAGGTTTGATGGGAAAAAATGGCAACAGAGAAACTGCTCTTTTTAAAATACACATGAAACACATGTAAAATGTATGGGATTGCCTGTCATGGGGGGGGAGGGAGCGAAGGGAGGGGGGGATAATTTGGAAAAATGAATACAAGGGATAATATTATAAAAAATTACTCATGCATATATACTGTGGGAAAAATTTTAAATAAAATAAAATAAAATATACATGATACAATTACTAATGCTACTGTTGTTATTTCTATTAGGAAAGTAAGTCTTTTGGAGGAAAAAAATCACCTCAGGGAAGACTTTCCATTGTTTGTCATTAGTTTCAATTTGTTCTTATTCCATCCTAAAATATCAGGTCTAAGATTTTGAAGGAATTCAAGAAGTTTAAAAAAGTAGTATGACTCTAGGATTGAAATTATTCCTTTTCATAGATTTCCTTTTTTTTCTCTTCTCTCTTTCCCCCTTCCTCTTACCTCCTGTGTAAGCACTTTCTGCTTCTCAAGTTTTGAATTTAGTTTCGAAATCCAGACAGGCAGGTTTTAACAAACTATTTTTTATTCTTTTATTACCTTTGACATTTAAATACGTTGTTGTTGTGGTGGTGGTATGTGTATGTTTTATAATTTTTTTTGCAAGTGTTGAAAGTGTAAAGTGTTGCTTTAATATGAAAATACAATAGAACTGGGGAATAAGGTAGTATTTTGGTTTCAGGGTTTTACTTTGTAGTTTCTCCCTAAAAATTGACTCTTTGGATAAAATTTTTCATGTTGTTGGCAGCCAAAATGTGTGTGTGTGTGTGTGTGTGTGTGTGTGTGTGTGAGAGAGAGAGAGAGAGAGAGAGAGAGAGAGAGAGAGAGAGAGAGAGAGAGAGAGAGAAACAGAGACAGAGACAAAGAGAGACAGAGAGAGAGAGAGAGAGAGAGAGAGAGAGAGAGAGAGAGAGAGAGAGAGAGAGAGAGAGAGAGAGAGAGAGAGAGAGAGAGGAGGGAGGGAAGGAAGGAAGAGAAAGACAGAAGAAGGAAAGGGAGAGAGAATAAATTTTATTTTTAGCTTCTTTAGAAACATCGACTGGACAAAAGGAGAATGTTAAAACTGGGTTCAATTTTTTAGTTCTTTAATCAAAAGTTTTCAGAATATCGATGAATATCTATGCAGAATCCAGAACTTGAGGAAATGGTGACTTTAATCATATATTCTTTCTACTTAGTAAAAGACAGCAAATTTGGGGATTCACTGCCACCATATTATTTCTGTCAATTTATCTATGCTATAATTTCACTATAGTCTGACAGACCCTCTGCTGAGATCAATTAAAATCATTTTGCTATATTAGCAGTAAATTAGCCAGTCAACAAGCATTTATTAAGTACTTTATGTCGGGCACTGTCTAAAGCTCTAGGGTTTAAAATGAAGGTTAAAAAAAATAGTCCATGCCCTCAAAGAATTAATATTCTAATGGGAGAGACAAATGTAAAGAATTAGACATATCCAAGATACATAGAAAGTAAATGTGAAGGGTTTCAGGTTTACTGGGTATGGTTGGTGGAAAGGACAATAAGCAAGGGATGTTAGAGTAAATGATAATATAGAGTTGAATTGTGTTTGAGATAAGGAAAGAAGATGAATATGGCAAGTGGAGGGGTGATGGGTTGGGGGGGAAACTTCAGGGCAGAAGAATTTGAGGTCCCAGTGAGGTTTAGTGGTTATAAAATATAGGGAAAACAGAGTGATGGATTATGAGTAGATAATGGAATTTCAAAGTTCATGAACATATTCCTAATAGATACCCACCATCAGTTAGTCAAGTGGCATTTATTCATCAGCTATTATGTGGTAGGTACTGTTTCATAAGCAAATAAAATTCTGTTCCAAATAAAAGTCAGTGATAATACAGCTTATTAATTTGCTAAATGTTTTTATATATCAACCAGTTGCCAGTAATATTTCTAAGCAAACATTAAGAAAAACTTTCTTTTTTTAAATGAAGGCTAGACATTTAGACCAGGTTTAAAATAATAGTTTTTACCCATTATCCAGTAGATAAATGGTCAAAGAATACAGTCAGTTTTTGAAGGGAAAAATAAAAACTAAGAACAACTACATGAAAAAATTATCTAAACCATTAATGATTAGAGAAATGCCAATTAAAACTATTTTGAGGTCCTACTTTACACCCATCAGAGGAAAATGACAATTGTTGGAGAGACTTCAGGAAAATAGACATTCTAGTACACTTTTGAGGTTGGAATTTATCTAGTTATTCTGGAAAACAAACAAAAAAACAATTACTAAACTGTAGTAAATCCTTTGACCCAACTATAACAATATTTGTCCAAAGTAGCTCAAACTAGATCTCTAACCAAAAAAGATCCAAGAAAGAAGAAAAAGATGTAAATGTAAATATTTATAGTTCTCTTTTAGTAGTCAAAATCTGGAAATTAAAGGGGTACCTGCTTATTGGGGAACTGGTTAAACAGATAGTGGTGTGTGGATGTAATGAAATATTGCTGTGCAAAAAAATGATAAAAATGAACAATTTCAGAGGAAATAGAGAAGATCTTTAAACCATGATAAATCACACCATCTACTTCCCACCAGAAAAGTGATGGGCTTAAAATCTAGACTGACCTACATTTTTTAATGTGACCAATGTTTGAATTTCTTTTTCTGGACTATTAAGAGGGTTTTATTTTAATGTGGTTTGTTGTTCTATTGGGGGAAGGGAAGGAAGTCAGTAGGAGGGAAAGATAATAAAAAGCTTGTAAAAAAAAAAAAAAGAAAAATATAATAACCAAGCTTTAACCTAAAGAGATATGAGATAGTGTCTCCCTAACTATGCAGAGATGGCAGACTATAGATATGAAATTCTGTAGATACTGTCAGATTTTTTAGTCTTACTAACCTGTTTGTTGTTTTAAAATTTTTTTTGGTTTAGGGAATGATTCCCTGGGAAAGATGGGAGAGATTTATCTATTTTACACACACACACACACACACACACACACACACACACACACACACACACAACAATTACAAGAGGATAAAGCACTGACTCTGGAGTCAGGAGAATCTAAGTTTAAATCTGGCCTGACACTTGATATTTACTAGCTGTGTGACTCTGGGCAAATCACTCCCCCCCCAAAAAAAAATTCACAAGGGATAACTATCTTAATAATTGAAATCACCCATTATTACTATATTATAATAAAATTGGCAGACCTGTGATATGTTTTCTAAATGCCTTAATGTATTTTCTCTTTCTGTCCAGATATCTAACATATTCCAGTGACAAAATCACTTCATTTTATTCTTCCATTGGCCTTCATTAAAATGCTCTCTCCTCAGGTTCTCTGTATTTTCTCATATAAATAAACTTTCTTAAATGTACAGAATTATATATGATAATACCTCTCCTTTTTTGCCCACCTTGTTTCTTTTGATTGATGTATATCTGTGAAAAGCCATATTCTAGTCATGGATTTACCATGACACCAAGTCTTGGTAATATCTACAGAGGACAAATTTGACTCCTTAATGTCAGAACCTCTATTTCCTCTTGCTTAGTGTCTAAATTTTGGGCATTGATATTTGAGGCCAGGGTTTATATTACAACATGCCCCCTGAAATCCAGTGTTGAAAGAAAATATTGGTAGATTTCAAAGTGTTTAGAGAAACTATAGGTTGGATGATATAGACAAAAATTCTCTGGAGAATCTCCCCATAAGGATGGGAAATTATTAAGAACAAAATTCTCAAGACCTGAAGAAAACAATTGGAGTGAAGGGGGAAGGAAGGATAAGAGGGAGGAAAAATTTGTAACTCAAAAGCTTACAACAATGAATGTTCAGAACTATCTTTATACTTAACTTTGGGAAAATAAAATACTATTAAGGTGGGGGGAAATTATTAAGTTTAAAAAACAAAAACTATTGGAGTTAGAGGTGTGAGAATAAAGGACAGTAGAAAGTTTGAAGCTGTGAAAGTAGATTTGAATCATCAGCCTAAAGAAGATAATTAAATCTATTTGAGCTGATAAGATCACCAGGTCAAGGAAACAAAAGAGAAGAAAAAACTCTCTGAGAAAAAGAGAATAAAAAAGCTCTCTGGGACACTTGTGGTTAAAGAGTATGACCTAGATAAGGATACAAGAAAGAAGAATGAGAAGCAATCAAATAAATAGGAAGACAACGGAGAGAGTGGTGTCCTAAAAACCTAGAGAAAAGAAAAAATGCAGAAGAAAGTGATCAATAGTAACAAAAGCTGCAGAGGACTCAAGAAAAATTTGGATTGACAAAAGGCAATTATTTGGCAACTATTAGACCACCAGTCACTTTGGAGAGAATAATTTTGACAGAATGATGATGGAAGTTGATTCATAGGGATTTCAGAAGAGAGTAAGAAAACAAAAAGGGGAGGCACCTATTGTAGATGGCTATTATTAGGGAGCTTAGCTGCAGGCAAAAAAGATGTAGGTTGACCTTGTGAGGGTTTGTTTTTTTTTTAGGTTTTTTTTTTTTTTTTTTAAAGTAAGGAACAGATTTGAGTATATTTGTAGGTAGTAAAGAAGGAGGAAGTCAACAGGGAAAAATTGAAGATAAAAAGAGTGAAGATGACAGAAGGGGAAATCTGTTGGAAGAGATGGAATGTGATCAGTTGCCCAGGTTTACCTTGGCAAGAAGGGCTACTGAAGGAGATAATGGTAGAAGACTTCTGTGTACCATGAAATAAGGAAGAAAGAAGAGGGAGTTCATAGCACATTGCTTCATTTTTTCCTATAAAATATCAGGCAAGATCCTTAGCTGAAAGGGAAGGAGAGGGAAAACCACAGAGATTTGAAGAGGGATGAAAAATAGTTAGAAGAACTGCTATGGAGAATGGGATAGTGAGCTGATAAGAAGATCTAGTAGCACCAAAGACTCAGTTGAGGTTGTATAGCATTAATTTGTAGTGGACCCTCTCAATTAGATGTTATTGTTTTCCTACAGTGCATAGAGTGTTTAGGAGAGACCACTTCTGGTGTGAAAGCTTGACAAACCCTTTTCAGCACTGTTCATCCACCTTTGGAGTCACCCAGCTTTCACCTGTAATTCCAAGAAACTGCATATGAAATGCCCACACCTTGTTAAAAACTAACTCAGAAGAAAGGCTAAATCTTGTTGAGGGTAACCAACAAGCCTCAAACCCATTGATGAGATAGGCAATGCCTGCTCCAAGTATGAGAAGACTTCCCTTGGCAGAATGGATAGATGACAATAATTTGAAAGTGTCTGAAGCAGACATTGTGGAGCACTTAGAGCTTGGTCACATTGAAGACTCCAAGGTCATCCACTGCATCCTGGCCCATTGCCAGTCATCTTAACCTTGACAACTTTGCTCAATTCTACCTCATTTAAATCCAATTCATGAGCAAGTCATTACCCCATAATGTCATTAGTCGTCTTTAAAAGAAGAACAAATCACAACGTTATTCTCCTCCCCTCCCCCCCTTTTAAAATAATGGTTTGTTTTCAAAATACATGTAAAGATAGTTTTCCATACTCACTCTACTAAAAACTTTATGTTCCAAATTTTTCTCCCTCCCTTTTCCCATCTCCTCCCAGACAACAAGTAATCCAATATATGTTAAATGTGTAATATATATATATATATGTGTGTGTGTGTGTGTGTGTGTGTGTGTGTATGTGTGTGTGTGTATACACACACATATATATTTCCACAATTATCATGCTCCACAAGAAAAATCAGATCAAAAAAGGAAAAAAATAAGGAAAAAAAAGCAAGAAAGCAACAACAAAAAAGTGAAAATACTATACTATGATCCACATTCAGTCCCCAGAGTCCTCTTTCTGGATGCAGATGGCTCTTTCCACCTATTGATTCTCCCCCTTTTTTAGATGGGAAACTGAGGCTTTACTAAGATGAAATGATTTGCTCAACGTCACAAATAAATGTCTGAAACTAGATTTCAGCCTAGGTCTTGTCTCTAAATCTAGTTCTCTACCCACTGTGCCACCTAATGGCACAAATATAATAGCCTGGCATAGTTCCATAAAAGTACATTTAAGTAATTCTTTTTGTTTTAGCAACACAGAGGTAATAATTGGGGAGTGACTAAAGAAATTATAGTATACCAATAGGATGAAATATTATTACAATGTAAGAAAAAATAAAAAAGTAGTTTCTATGAAACCTGGGAAGACACATGAAATGATACAGAGGAATGATACAAAGGAATCAACAGAACCAGAAGAACAATTTATACAGCTGCAGCATCATTGTAAATACAATGTATTGTCCTTTTAAGGTGCTCTCCTTTCATATAGAGTAGTTTGTTGATAACATTGAGAGTAACAGATATTTAGACTCACAATTTTTAGGCAATTGCCCTTACAATGTCACAATTTAGTATACTGAAAGACATGGATACCAAGATCTGATTCAGGAAATAGAGGTAATTTACCTAATTATAGATAGAAAATGAGAATTGGATTATTTTATTTTTTATAATAGTTTATATTTACCAGATATTTGCATGGGTAATTTTACAACATTGATAATTGCCAAACCTTTTGTTCCAATTTCCCCCCCCCCCCCCATGGCAGGTCGACCAATACATGTTAAATATGTTAGAGTATAAGTTAAATACTATATATATATATATATTACTATATATATATGAGAATTGGATTATTAACTATAAATTATAGTGGAATACTTTGGGGGGGGGTTTGTTTTTTGGTGGAAGAACTTTTCAAAGAGGAGTATGAATTCAGAAGAAATCAGTAGAAAGAGGAAGAGGAAAGTACAGATTTTAGAATAACAGCAGCTAAAGCACGAAAATGTAAGTTGTTGTTGAGTCTGACTGAACAGAGGAACACCTGAGAGGGAAAGAATCTGAGAAGTCACTGAACCCAATTAGGCAGTTTAGCTTAGATGTAGTTAGTGAGGTGTAAATCAGATACAGGATGAATCAAATCAGCTTAGCATTAGAAGGATATATTCAATATTGAAACTAAAGTCATTAAGAAACTTTTCTGGTAGAAGAAACACTGGGAGGGGAATGAAAATTGTTAGCACTAATATCTGTCTGCCCAGGTTGCATGTACCTTCGGATTCTAATGTTTATTGTGCAACAAGAAAGTGATATTCGCACACATGATTGTACCTAGACTATATTGTAACACATGTAAAATGTATGGTATTGCCTGTCGTCGGGGGGAGGGAATAGAGGGAGGGGGGGTAAATTGGAAAAATGAATACAAGGGATAATATTATAAAATATATATATATATATATAATAAAAAAAAAAAAAAAAAAAAAAAAGAAACTTTTCTGGTTCTGACAAAGGTCTCATTTCCAAAATATATAGAGAACTGACCCTGATTTATAGGAAACCAAACCATTCTCCAATTGATAAATGGTCAAGGGATATGAACAGACAATGTTCAGATGATGAAATTGAAACTATTTCCACTCATATGAAAGTGTTCCAAATCACTACTGATCAGAGAAATGCAAATTAAGACAACTCTGAGATACCACTACACACCTGTCAGATTGGCTAAAATGACAGGAACAAATAATGATGAATGTTGGAGGGGATGTGGGAAAACTGGAACACTGATACATTGTTGGTGGAGTTGTGAAAGAATCCAGCCATTCTGGAGAGCAATTTGGAACTATGCCCCAAAAGTTGTCAAACTGTGCATACCCTTTGACCCAGCATTGCTGTTATTGGAATTATATCCCAAAGAAATACTAAAGAGTGGAAAGGGACCTGTATGTGCCAAAATGTTTGTGGCAGCTCTTTTTGTTGTAGCTAGAAACTGGAAGATGAATGGATGTCCATCAATTGGAGAATGGTTGGGTAAATTGTGGTATATGAAGGTTATGGAATATCATTGCTCTGTAAGAAATGACCAGCAGGAGGAATACAGAGAGGCCTGGAGAGACTTAAATCAACTGTTGCTGAGTGAAATGAGCAGAACCAGAAGATCACTATACACTTCAACAACAATACTGTATGAGGATGTATTCTGATGGAAGTGGAAATCTTCAACATAAAGAAGATCCAACTCACTTCCAGTTGATCAATGATGGACAGAAATAACTATACCCAGAGAAGGAACACTGGGAAGCGAATGTAAATTGTTAGCACTACTGTCTATCTACCCAGGTTACTTATACCTTCGGAAGCTAATAATTAATGTGCAACAAGAAAATGGTATTTACACACATATATTGTATCTAGGTTATATTGTAACACATGTAAAATGTATGGGATTACCTGTCATCGGGGGGAGGGAGTGGAGGGAGGGAGGGGATAATTTGGAAAAATGAATAAAAAAAAATAAAAAAAAGAAAAAATAAAAAAAAGAAACTTTTCTGGACAATTCTTGAAACAGAAAGAGGACATTTAAGTTTACAGTTACAGAGGTACCCTCTTTTGCCTCCTTGACAGTTTTCTATAAATGTATTTCCACTTTTCTCTATAATTATTTGGTGAAAGAGTATGCTCCAGGTTTATGTGTAAATTATGAAATATTTGTCATTTCTGTATTTGATTTACTGTATGAGTACATGAGATGTTATTCTTTAGTTTGTCTTATTGTTAAATAAATGGTTATGTTTTTTATCTAATTTTTTATTAATCTAATTTATCTATCAATTTTATTATCATATTATGAGTGATTAGATTGTTTAGAAAGAAATATATCAATGGGATCTTGAGGATGAGAGTGGCAGGTAAGCAGTATGCATTCCAATTCAATAAGATTACTTCTAGCATGTACATGGTGGTTCTTTTGTGGGAATCTAGATTTGCTCGGGTGAAGGCAGGTAGAATGAGCAAGCAAGCCCAGAGAGAGAATGCCTATGTTCCCTGTGTGAAAGCTGTGAGGCTCTACAATATGAGTGGCCACTTAATTCATACCTCCCCCCAAAATAAGTTTTTTTTTTTTCATTTGATGGTTATAAAAAAATTTGAGGGCTATGGATCTGTCAATATCACTACTAGATCTTTTTTTTCCCCTGAGGCAATTTGTGTTAAGTGACTTCCCCAGGGTGACTACTAGACAACTAGATCTATATCCCCAAAAAAATAAAATGGGGGGAGAGAGGGAAAAAGAAGGTCTTATTTGTACAAAAATATTTATAGTAGTTCTTTTTGTGGTTGCAAAAAAATTGGATATTAAGAGTGTCCATCAATTGTCCAAACAAATTGTGGTACATGATTGTAATGGAATACTATTGAGCTATAAGAAATAACAAGCAGAATAATTTCAGAAAATCCTGGAAAAACTTATATGAACTGATGCAAAATGAAGTGAACAGAACCAGATGAACACTGTACACAGCAACAGCAATATTGTATGATGATCAATTAACTGTAAATGACTTAGCTATTCGTAGCAGTGCAATTATCCAAAACAATTCCTTGGATTATGAGCTCCAGAGAAAGAACCAATGAAGTCAGAATGCAGATCAACTCATACTATTTTTATGGCTTTTTTGTGGAAGATTTTTCTGAGGGTCAGTTGGGATCTGTGCTTTCTTTCACAACATGACTAATATAGAAATATATTTTGCATGATTGCATATAAATATATATATAACATATCAAATTGCTTACCATGTTAGGAAGAAGAGAGAGAATTTGAAATTCAGAATTTTTAAGAGTATGTTAAAAATCATTTTTGCAAATATGGGGGGGGGATAAAATATTATTTTAAAAAACTTTGAAAGATTTAAGAACTTTGACCAACTTAGTGACGGACCATAACTCCAGAGGACTGATTTTGAAGCATGATATTCACTTCCTCAAAATAAAATATAGAATGAAATATATATTTATAGACATGGCCAATGTGCAGATTTGTTCTGCTTGACTATAAATATTGGTTTACAAAGGTTTTAGTTTTTGTTTTTCATTTGGAAGCAGAGCAGGGAAAGAATCTTGCTAAGAAAAAGAGAAAGGAATGCTTTTTTGCTTTCAAAGGAAAAAAAAGATAAATGAAAACCAAAGTCCTGAAAAAAATCATAGATAAATAACTTAGTATTGGAAATAAAAGTTGAATTTGTTATAGACCATTAAAAAGTAAGCCATAATATAATAAAGATACACTGTTTCACAACTAGTTTCTCCTTTTTCTATCCTTCTTGGTGTGTGGTAATGTTTGGCATTTGGTGAGTTTAAAATAAAACATTATAATAAAGTATTTTTAAAAAGACATCAAAGCAATTGAAGGAATGTTAAGGCTCATAATGAGCTGAGCAGGTAAAGGAAGTTAAGTACATAAAAGGAGTTTTGTTTTGTTTTTTTAAGGTAAATTAAGATAATCAAGAAGGGATGGGACTTGGGTAAATAGGACAATAACAAACAACAGCAAACAAGCAAAAACTGTTTTTGTTTCTGGATTATTGTTTGTATTTGCAAAGGAGAATGACTTTTCTACTGGAAATGATAGAACCAAAAATGGGTAACATGGAATTGTTATCTAGAAGTGCTGGAACTCTGTCTTCCCAGAAATCAGGATCCCGGAGTCAGGATCACTAAATGTCTTTATTCTTGATCTTTTACAGTCAAGGTCAGGGGGTTAGGCCTAGCAACCTCACACACACCTTCCTCCCTCAAACACCAGGAGAGATCGAGTCAGCTTCCTTGTCTCAATTCCTCTTCCTCTTCCTACTCCTCCCACACACGTCACTTCCCCCTCTTTGTCCCATCAATCAAGTCAGCACAGAACAGCTGGGGAGGGTCAACCTTCAAACAAGTTAATAGGGAACTGCCCAATTGGCAATTAATCTCACGTGTTTTGTTATCCAAGTGCATTGCTCAGTTCTAGCCCTTTACATAGAAGTAGTAAGTATTAGTGAGGAAGTCCTTAGTTGACCTTGATAAATGCAAGTTACCTGGCCTACATGAAAAAATTAGCACTGATTCCTGAAGCACCATTGGTAGTATTGGTAGTATTTGGAAAGCAAGCAAGATATTACAAGATGGAAGAAAGTCAAATTTCCTAATTTTTTTTAAAAGAAAAAAGGTAAGAGAACAGCATCTATAAAGGAAAGTCCAATGAGCTTGACTTTGATTCCCAGGAAAATTGCAGAACAGAACATTAATGAAATGATTAGTGAATATCTAGAAAGGGAAGTTGTGGTTACAAAAAGTCAGAATGACTTCATCAAGAAGAGGAAATCAATTCCATTTAAAATAACTGTAGATAATATAAAATATTTGGAGTCTACCTGCCAAGAGAAAGCCATACAATCACAAAACACTTTCCACAGAAACAAAGTTAGATCTAAACAATTGGAAGACTCTCAAGAATCCATGGGTAGGCTGAGCTAATATAATAAAAATGACAATTCTACCTAAATTAATCTACTTATTCAATTTTATACTAATCAAATGGCTAAGAAATTACTTTACAAGCTAGAAAAAAAGCTGGAAGAACAAAAGGTCAAGAATTTCAAAGGAATTAATGAAAAAATGTAAATGAAGGTGGCTTAATTGTACAGACCTAAAACTGTATTATAAAGCAGTGGTCATCAAAACCTTTTGGTACTGGCTAAAAAATAGAATAATTGATCAGTGGATTAGGTTAAGTTCACAAGACACAATAGTAATCTAGTGTTTGATAAACTCAAAGACTCTAGATCTGGTATAATAACCCATTATTTGACAAAAATTTCTGGGAACACTAGAAAATAACATGTCAGAAACTCAACATAGATCAACACCTAACACTCTATACCTAGGTAAAGTCGGAATGGGTTCATGATTTAGACATAAAGGGTGATACTAAAAGCAAATTAGGAGTACAGGGAATAATCTACATCTTGGATCTCTAGAGAAGGAAGGAAAATTATGGCTAAAGAAGATCTAGAGAGTATTATGAAATGCAAAACAAGTAATTTTGATTATATTAAATTTAAAAGGTTTTGTGCAAACAAAACGAATGTAGCCAAGATTAGAAGGGAAGCAGAAAACCAGGGGAAATTTTTCTTTTTTTTTTTGTTTTTTAATTTTTTTTAATTTAGAATTTTTCCCACAGCATATATGCATGAGTAATTTTTTAAATAATATTATCCCTTGTATTCATTTTTCCAAATTATCCCCTCCCCCTCTACTCCCTCCCCTTGATGACAGGCAATCCCATACATCCTACATATGTTACAATACAACCTAGATACAATATATGTGTGCAAATATCACTTTCCTGCTGCACATTAAGTATTAGATTCGGAAGGTATAAGTAACCTGGGCAGACAGACAGTAGTGCTAACAATCTACATTCACCTCCCAGCGCTCCTTCTCTGGGTGCAGCTACCCCTGTCCATCACTGATCAACCGGAAGTGAGTCGGATCCTCTTTATGTTGAAGATATCCACTTCCATCAGAACACATCCCCACACAACATTGAAGTGTACAGCGATCTTCTGGTTCTATTCATTTCACTCAGCATCAGTTGATGTAAGTCTCTCCAAGCCTCTCTGTATTCCTCCTGCTGGTCATTTCTTACAGAGCAATAATATTTCATAACCTTCATATACCATAATTTACCCAACCATTCTCCAATTGATAGACATCCATTCATCTTCCAGTTTCTAGTTACTACAAAAAGAGCTGCCACAAACATTTTGGCACATACAGGTCCCTTTCCCCTCCTCAGTATTTCTTTGGGATATAAGCCCAATAACAGCAATGCTGGGTCAAAGGGTATGCACAGTTTGATAACTTTTTGGGCATAGTTCCAAATTGCCCTCCAGAATGACTGAATTCTTTCACAACTCCAACAACAATGTATCAGTGTCCCAGTTTTCCCACATCCCCTCCAACATTCATCATTATTTGTTCCTGTATCTTAGCCAATCTGACAGGTATGTAGTGGTATCTCAGAGTTGTCTTAATTTGCATTTCTCTGATCAATAGTGATTTAGAACACTTTTTCATATGAGTATAAATAGTTTCAATTTCATCATCTGAGAATTGTCTGTTCATATTCTTTGACCATTCATCAATTGGAGAATGGTTTGATTTCTTATAAATTTGGGTCAGTTCTCTATATATTTTGGAAATGAGACCTTTATCAGAACCTTTAACTGTAAAAATATTTTCCCAATTTGTTACTTCCCTTCTAATCTTTTTTGCATTAGTTTTGTTTGTACAGAAGCTTTTTAGTTTGATGTAACCAAATCTTCTATTTTGTGATCAATAATGATCTCTAGTTCCCCTCTTGTCATAAATTCCTTCCTCCTCCACAGGTCTGAGAAGTAGACTATTCTCTGTTCCTCTAATCTATTTATTATCTCATTCTTTATGCCTAAATCATGGACCCATTTTGATCTTATCTTGGTATATGGTGTTAAGTGTGGATCCATATCTAATTTCTGCCATACTAATTTCCAGTTCAGGGGAAATTTTTCTAATAAATGTTTCTAATAAAGACCTCATTTCTAAAATATATAGAAAATTGAGTCAAATTTATAAGAATACAAGCCATTCTTCAATTGCTAAATAGTCAAAGGATATGAACATTTTTCTGATTAAGAAATTAAAACCATTTCTACTTAGATGAAAAAATGCTCTGAATAACTATTGATTATAGAGATGCAAATTGAGACAACTCTGAGATACTACTACATACCTCTCAGATTGTCTGACAGGAAAAGATAATGATGGGACTGTCTAGGAGAGGGGGGAGAGTAAGGGAGGGAGAAAAATTTGTAATACAAAGTTTCGCAAGGGTGAATTTTGAAAACTATCTTTACATATATTTTGAAAATAAAAAGCTATTATTTAAAAAAAGAAAAACAATTTTTTAAAAGAACAGGAAATTTGTTTCTCTTTCCCCACTTTTTAAAAAACTAAGGTAACTAAACTTGTAAAAATTAGGAGAATATTTTAGATATAGGCTACATCATTATTAGGTATATCATTTACCTGGATTTCAGCAAAGCATATAATAAAATAATTTATATCTTTTTTTTTTTTGAGAAAATAGAGAGATGTGGATTAGTTGCTAATAAAATTAGGCCAATTAGATGGATTCCAAACTGGTTGGATGGCTGGATTCAGAATAGTTTGCCATTGGCATGGCAAGGGGACCCAAGTTGAGTGCCTCAGAGATTTAGATTTAGTGCTATGCTGTTTAACATTTCTATCAATGACTTGTACAAAAGCATAGATGGGCATATTTATAAGGTATGCAGATGATACAATCCTGGAAATCCATTAGGATTCCAAAATATCTTATCAGGCTAGAAGACTGGGCTAATTTCTAATAAAAATGAAATTCCATTGGGATAATTATAAGTATTGCATGAAAGTTTAAAAAATTAACTTCTCAAGAACATGTTTGGGGAGGCATGGTTAGGTTCTAGTTTATGTGAAAAAGATTTTGGGTTTTAGTGGACTTCCTGGTCAATATGAACTAATGATATGATGTGGCATCCCAAAAAACTACTATGATTTTGGTGTTGCATCAAGGGCTTAATTAACTTCTAAGAACAATGAGATTATAGTGTCTCTATATTATACACTGATTAGACTATATTTGGATTACTGGATTCAGTTCTGGTACCACAGTTTAAGAAGGATATCTAGATGATAAAGTGAATATAAACACAGTCTGGATTCAATCTTCAATTCAAATACAAAATTTATAGCTATGTGATCCTGGACAAGTAATTTAACTTCTTTAGCTTCTTTATTTATAAAATAAGGAATGAATTGAGACAGGAACACATTAAATTTCAGAGACATAGAAAAAAAAGTATCCAGAAAGCTAAAATTGAGAGAATATAGCATTTTAATGACAATCCATTTATCACAATCAGCAAGAATAAGGAAAGAATTAAGCTGAATAGAAAAAATAAGAGCTATTTCAGCTATAATAATAACTGACATTTATTTAGTTCCTGAAATTTTGCAAAGTACTTTATATAAATTATCTCATTTGATACTCACAATAACATAATCTAAGAACAACAGATATCATCCCCAATTTACTGATGAGGGAATAGACTCAGAAAAGGTTGTCTATTATCATATAGTTAGTAAGAATGAGGCAGGTACAACAGATGTACAACTACATCTTTTTTGATAATTGTGTCTAAAAGTTGCACAATCAAAAGGGATGTCTAGTCTGTTACACATTATTATATAGCAAGAAGCATGTGGTTAAATCCTTTACTTATCTGTAGCTGTTCAGATGCTAAATTTATGATCCATTAGAATATATGCTAAAGATATAAAATATTAGCCATTCTCATGAAATTCCCACAGACATCAGCTATCAACTTGCCCTTTAATTTTTAAATTTTTATTTAAAAAATTTTCCCCTTTTCCCTTCACTGATTTTTTTTAAAGAATGGCACACTGATGTTCTTTTTATTTTAAGTGACTACCTTCAATTTACAATAACAACAAAATGCTTAGTAATAATTGGGTTTTGTTAGAATAAAACACCAAGAAATTGAATAAAATTCCAACAACTAGAAAACCAAGGTAACTCATTTTTCTATTGTCAAGAGAACAAGACCTTTCAATTGAAATTTCTAAAACTTGAACATTTCAATGTCAAAATATTTGAAATGGGAGGAACATGTAGAAATATTGCTTTTGACTTTTAGATAGTTTTTTAAATTGACTGTTTTTGGTTTGTAGTAAATTTAACATTAAAATGTGTATCAAATGTAGTATAAAGTGAAGTAAAACTACTTTAGCTTACTTATCCTTAATAATACATTTTGTTAATAGTCATGAAGTCATCACTTTTTTTTAGAGTGGAGACTTCAGAGCTAAGATAAAAAGAAAATTATATATGCATATATGTATTGAATGACCTAAACAATATTGAGAACATCTTTTAAATATTAGCTTATTTTTATATGACATATTATAGTTTACAAAGTAATATATATTATTACATATTTTATATTTATATATGTATATATATATATATATATATATAATCTCCTCAGGAGAATCCTTTGAGTTCAGTAATAAAATTATTTTTGGCTCCTTTTTATAAATGAAGAAACTAATTAAGTGATTTTCCTAAAATCATAAATTAATAAATGACGGAACAAGGATTAGAATTCATCGTCTAAGTCACAATATAGTATTTTTAAAATATTAATAATAGCTTTTTATTTTAAAAATACATGCAAAGATGGTTTTCAACATTCACCCTTGCAAAAACTTCCCTCCCCTAGACAGCAAATGATCCAATATAGGTTAAATGTAAGTAACAATATTATTATTTTTTTACTCTGTGTGTGTGTGTGTGTGTGTGTAACATTTCACAGTCATTTCTCGTTATAGAACTCAGTCTCAGATTTTTTTAACACCTCCTCAAATTGATACTTCTCTTAAAACAAAAAAAGATAAGCAAAAGCACCTGATATAGTGACAATATCTTGACAATTCTGCCCTTATATGCTTGCTTTTGCTAAGAGAAAGGAGTTCATTTCTTTGTTGCTGTCAGGGATTCAAATTGACTATTACAGTTATTCATATTTTGGCTTTCTTAAAAAATTATACCATTACAGTTATAACACATAGGTCTGAGTTCTCTCCCAATCTTTACTGTATAGAAGAAAAGGTCTCCAGAGCTCAGCTAACTTCTCCCTTAACTTGGGAGTTGATAGTTTTCCAGTGCTATTTCTTCTAAACCCCCAACTGGTATATTTCTCCCAGTATCAATCACTAGTTATTATCTTCCTAATATTAATTTGACCAGTTGCTCTCCTTTCAATATCAATTAATCAATGAACTTGGATGGAAGTACAAATACATCCCCAATCCCACCTTCAAACCAGGGGGTTTCTTCTATACATCTATTCATTATCTGGTAGAATGGGCTCAAAACTGAAAGTGATTGTTACAAAGCATTCCTTCCACCAGATTTACTTCTGATTGTGATACAACTAACCCTTGCCAGATGCAGTGTCTCAGCCTTAAGGTTGATCCATGGTTGGGTTATGTCAAGTAGATTCTTCTGCAGAGCTGACTCCTCACTGGTATGGTTGTATTGGCTACTGACAGACAGACTCTGCTATCAACTCTAATCATGGCCTTCTTTCCCTCTCAAAATATCTTTCATATACTCTGTATTTATCTTACATATATCGCTATTTACATGGTGTCTCCTCATCAGAATGTATGTTTCTTGAATACAAGGGTTATTTTCAAATTTTTTCATATGCCCAGCACTTAGCACAGTCCCAAGAACATAATAAATATCTAATAAATGCTAGTTGACTGACTGACTGAGAGTTTCTAGATATGTAGTCCTTGTTTTTCAAAACTGACCATGTCAAAACCTGACCCATTCTAGCTCCAATCCACATTCATTCCAGTCTAGGGAAAAAAAATAGGCCCAAGGAGACAAAAACAAACAGTGGTATAATATGTTTACAGTTATGTAGTCATCCACATAAGATGAAGTAGTTATACACACTGTCTTTTCCTTATGATGCTCACAGAATTTTCTCTTCCTCTTTCCTTGAAATCCAAGACAGACAGACATAAAGACAAAAGAGACAGAGACAGACAGAGACAGACAAAGAGAGATACACAGAGACACAGAAAGCAAAGAGACAGACAACGACAGAAAGGGCAAAGGAGAAAAAGAAACAGACAGAGACAGTTCTCAAATCCATATTCTAGTCTTTTGTATAGATACTCAGTTCCAGTTCAGCAGCTAATTAAAACCATCTATTAAACTGACAGGAAACAGCAATCACTGAAATGGGAATAGCATAAGGATGTCTCTCATACAAGTCTTGAAGCAGGCTCAGGAAACTTCCCTGTGGACCAGCAACTAGTAGAAATTATTGTGTATGCTCAAGGACAGAGTCCTCATTATATTGCCATTGTATATATTGTTTTCCAGGTTCTGCTTATTTCATTTTGTATCAGTACCTATAAATCTTAGCATGTTTTTGAGACTCATCATGTGCAACATTTCTTCTAGAATAATAGAATTCTTCAATCCACAAACACTCACTTTATTTCTAGGATTTTGCTATTGCAGAAAGTGTTGCTGTAACTATTTTGGTTCATAAGGAGTCTTTCTTTCTCTGATCATCTTGGAATGTACTCTCAGTAATGGGATCACAGAGTAAAAAATTAGAAATGGTTTAATGACCTTTTTCTCATAATTTCAAAAGATTTGGGGGAGTAGTTTGATCAATTAACAGCCCACCCAACAATACATGTGTGCCTGATTTTCCCAAGTAACTTCAACATTTATATTTATTTCTTTTTATCTTTCCCAGTTAATTCCCAGTTAATATGTAATAAAACCTCATAGTTTTTTGAAAATTTCTATTTCCTTATTATTCCCATTTTAGTGTATTTTCGTATAACTGCTGATAGTTTGCCATTCTTATTTTGAAAACTGTTCATATTCTTTGGATAGTTCTCTTTCAACAATGCCACACTGCTTTTCTGGACATAACTATCCAAATAAATACCTAAAATGATTTGGTAACTTTAAAATGTTCAATATAATTTTCTACAATTATTCCTTTTAACTTCTTTCACAAAAATAATCCTGTTTCTGACAATATTCTGGAATGTATTGTTAATTCATAGAAATGAAGTGTGTGAGAATCATGGGTCTTAGTTTGAAAGAATTCAAAGAGATTCTCTTATAGTCACAAGAGTATATTTATGCCTTAGCTGATGGACTAGCCTGTAACTAGTCTAGCAATTAGAGGAAATTTGGGAGAGTTTTTATATACTGACATTTGGAAGTACATAGCTGAGCAAGGTACAGATGTGGGAGGATCCAAGATGTTTTTTCATCCAGGTAAGAAGACAGGATGTCTTTTTTTTTTTTAATATAATAGTTTTTATTTACCAGATATATGCATGGGTAATTTTACAACATTGACAATTGCCAAAACTTTTGTTCTAATTTTTCCCCTCCTTTCCCCACCCCAGATGGCAGGTTGACCAATACATGTTAAATATGTTAAAGTATAAATTAAATACAATATATGTATACATATTCAGACAATTGTTTTGCTGTACAAAAAGAATCAGACTTTGAAATAGTGTACAATTAGCTTGTGAAGGAAATCCAAAATGCAGGCGGTCAAAAACAGAGGGATTGGGAATTCTATGTAGTGGTTCACAGTCATCTCCCAGAGTTCTTTCGCTAGGTATAGCTGCTTCAGTTCATTACTGCTCTATTGGAACTGATTTGGTTCATCTCATTGTTGAAAATGGCCACATCCATCAGAATTGATCATCATATAGTATTGTTGTTGAAATATACAATGATCTCCTGGTCCTGCTCATTTCACTCAGCATCAGTTGATGTAAGTCTCTTCAAGCCTCTCTGTATTCCTCCTGCTGGTCATTTCTTACAGAGCAATAATATTCCATAACCTTCATATACCATAATTTACCTGTTGGTCATTTCTTAAAGAACAATAATATTCCATAATATTAATATACCACAATTTATTCAGCCATTCTCCAATTGATGGGCAGCCACTCAGTTTCCAGTTTCTGGCCACCACAAAGAGGACTGCCACAAACATTCTTGAACATTCAGGTCCCTTTCCCTTCTTTAAGATCTCTTTGGGATATAAGCCCAGTAGTAACACTTCTGGGTCAAAGGGTATGCACAGTTTGACCACTTTTTGAGCATAGTTCCAAACTGCTCTCTAGAATGGCTGGATGTATTCACAATTTCACCAACAATGTATCAGTGTCCTTGTTTTCACATATCCCCTCCAATATTGCGCATTATCTTTCCCTGTCATTCTAGCCAATCTGACAGGTGTGTAGTAGTATCTCAGAGTTGTCTTAATTTGCATTTCTCTGATTAATAATGATTTGGAGCATCTTTTCATATGGCTAGAAATAGTTTCAATTTCTTCATCTGAGAATTGTCCTTTGACCATTTATCAATTGGAGGATGGCTTGATTTCTTATAAATCCAAAATATATAGAGAATTTTTTGGAAATATATTTTGGAAATGAGGCCTTTATCAGAACCTTTGACTATAAAAAATTTTTCCCAGTTTATTGTTTCTCTTCTAATCTTATCTGCATTAGTTTTGTTTGTACAAAAACCAGAATGTCTTTTAACAAGGTATTATCAATGAGATAGATGAGGTTTTTGCAGAGGACAAATAAGGAGCAATAGATAAATTTTATTGCTCCACATCTCTTAACTAGATATGCAGTTTTGAGTAGATTCTCAGCTCTGCCCATTTCTGTCTTTTGGAGAGAAGAAATTCTGGAATCAAAGGTTAGGGACCCATCAGATATTTATCACTATATGATCAACCATCAAACAATGAGTATAATTTTGTTGTTTTTAAAGGAGAGCAAACGGTTCTCTCTTATTGCCCTGTTTATATAAATCTATAAGGGAGGTTAGAGACTATCAAACTGAGAACCAAAGAAACAGAATATTATGACCAGGAAGGCAGCAGAATTTGAGGATTGGAATGTAAGTACTATTATGACATATACTGTTGTATAATAAAAAGTACATTGTTTTAATTTTTAAATTTTTTAATATATTTTGTAATTATAAAAATTTTTTTGACAGTACATATGCATGAGCAATTTTTTTTTAAATAAAATTATCCCTTGTATTCATTTTTCCAAATTTTCCCCTCCCTCCCTCCCTCTACTCCCTCCCCTACAGCAATCCCATACATATTAAATGTGTTACAGTATAACCTAGGTACAATATATGTGTGTAAATCCAATTTTCTTGTTGCACATTAAGAATTAGATTCCGAAGGTATAAGTAGCCTGGGTAGATAGACAGTAGTGCTAACAATTTACATTCAATTATCAGTGTTCTTTCTCTGGGTGTAGTTGTTTCTGTCCATCATTGATCAATTGAAAGTGAGTTGGATCTTCTTTATGTTGAAGATATCCACTTCCATCAGAACACATCTTCATACAGCATTGTTGTTGAAGTGTACACTGATCTTCTGGTTCTGCTCATTTCACTCAGTATCAGTTCATGTAAGTCTCTCCAAGCCTCTCTATTCATCCTATTGGTCATTTCTTACAGAGCAATAATATTCTATAACATTCATATACCATAATTTAGCCAACCATTCTCCAATTGATGGGCATCCATTCTTTTTCCAGTTTCTAGCCACTACAAAAAGAGCTGCCACAAACATTTTGGCACATATAGGTCCCTTTCCCCTTTTTAGTATTTCTTTGGGATATAAGCCCAGTAGTGGCACTGCTGGATCAAAGAGTAGGCACATTTTGATAATTTGGGGCATAATTCCAAATTGCTCTCCAGAATGGCTGGATTCTTTCACAACTCCACCAACAATGCATTAGTGTCCCAGTTTTCCCACATCCCCTCCAACATTCATCATTATTTGTTCCTGTCATCTTAGCCAATCTGACAGGTATGTAGTGGTATCTCAGAGTTGTCTTAATTTGCATTTCTCTGATCAATAGTGATTTAGAACACTTTTTCATATGAGTATAAATAGTTTCAATTTCATCATCTGAGAATTGTCTGTTCATATTCTTTGACCATTCATCAATTGGAGAATGGTTTGATTTCTTATAAATTCGGGTCAGTTCTCTATATATTTTGGAAATGAGGCCTTTATCAGAACCTTTAACTGTAAAAATATTTTCCCAATTTGTTACTTCCCTTCTAATCTTATTCGCATTAGTTTTGTTTAGTACATTGTTTTAAATTCAGAAAACTTATACTCTAGTTTCAACTCTATCCCTTATTATCTACCTCATCTCTAAAATAAGGTTGTTGGATTGAATGGCCTCTAATGTCTCTTCTAACTTGTTTAAAAAAACAAATTAAATTTAAAATATTTTTCAACTCTTTCTTCTCTCCCTCACTCTTGCTTGTTCCTTACCTATTGAGGAAGTAGGACATCTGATATTCATAATATATAATGAAGTCATGCAAAACTCATTTCCATATTAACCATGTTGCAAAAGAAAACAAAAAAAAATAATAAAGTGAAAGAAAATATACTTCAATGTGCACTGAGAGTTCTTGGTTCTGTCTCTGAAGGTAAATGACATTTTTTCCCTATTAATTCTTTGGAATTGTTGTGGATCATTGTATTGATCAGAGTAACTAAGTCTTTTACAATTGATTTTTTTCTTAATATTGCTATTACTATGTTTCTCTAGTTCTGTTCACTTCAGTCTTCATTCATTCATACAATTCTCAGGTTTCTCTGCAATTGACTCCATTGTCATTTCTTATGGGGCAATAGTATTTTATCACATTTGTGTATCACAATTAGTTTAGATACTTCATTATCCCATTAGATTCTAGTTTCTCCCCCTCCCATTTTTAATCCCCCTTTCAAGAGTAGGAAATCTATTTTGTTTGTAGCTATTCCCTTCCTGGTATTCCCTTATCTTGTTAAGTTTCATGTATTTCTACATCAAACTGTATATTGGTTACTCCTTTGAACATCTCGAGAGCAAAACTCTTTCTGATACACAATTCTCCCACCTCTTCATCCATGTTTGCATAGTCTTCTCACTCACCCCAAATAGGAGAAATAGAACATTATGCCTCCCCTTTCTTTTTAAACTACTGTGTTCCTTTTATTTTTTTCATCTTTCCTCCTTTCAGGCTCTTAGAACGGAATCAATCCATTTCTTCACCCCTCCCAGATATTCTATTTTTCTTATTTAACTCTTCTCCTTTTCTTGTTTTTCTTCTCCGAAGAGATTAAGGTTCTATTATGCCCAAAGGGCTATAAAACTGTGTATACCCTTTGATCCAGCAGTGTCAGCATTGTATCTGAATCCCAAAGAGATTATTAAAAAAAAAAAAATACTCACATGTGGAGGGAAGAGTTTTAAAAATTAGAATACAGAGTTTTGCAAGGGTCAGTGATGAAAAATCATCCTTGCATATGTTTTGAAAATAAAAATTTCAATTAAAAGAGAGAAAAGTACCTGCATGTGCAAAAATATTTGTAGCAGCTCTTTTTGTAGGGATAAGGAATTGGAAATTGAGGGAATGGAAACTGAGGGAATTCCTATCAATTGGGCAATAGCTAATTAAGTTGTAATATATATATATATACATATATATATATATATGTAATGGAATATTATTGTTTTATAAGACATGATAATCAGACAGATTTCAGAAAAATCTGGACTCACTTAAACTGATGCTGAGTGAAGTGTGCAAAAGTAACAGCAAGATTGTGTGATGATCAACTATGATGTTCTTAACTTTTCTCCACAATATAGTGATCCAAGACAATTCCAATAGACTTGGGATGGAATATGCCATTTACATCCAGAGAAGAACTATGGAGTCTGCATGTTCAAAGCATACTATTTTCAAAGCATGTGAAAAATAGTATAGGGGAATTTGTTTTTTTTTTTTTTCTCATGTTTTTCCCCTTTTGTCCTGATTTTTCTTTCACAACATGACTAATATGGAAATATGTTTAAATTATTGTACATATATATACCAGATTGGTTGCTATTTTTGGAGAATGTGGAGGGAAGGGGAAAAAATTGGAACTCAAAATCTTACAAAAATGAAGGTTGAAAAATATTTTTATACGGAATTGGGAAAAAAGTAAAATGTTATTAAATGAATATATATATATGTATATATATGAAAGAACTGTACGTTTAACATATATTGGGTTACTTATTGTCTGGGGGATGGGAGGGAGGGAGAAAAAAATTGGAACACAAAGTTTTGCAAGGGTCAAAAGTATCTACACATATGTTTTGAGAATAAAAAGCTTTATTTAAAAAAAAAAAAAAGATATCTTCTTTGTCAGATATCAGGTATCTTGCTCTCTGTCTGGACCTGCTGAAGATTTTAGATGCCCAACAAAGACAAAACCCTCTACAAGAAACAACCCACTCAAAGTGCTGAGTGGTTAAGCGACTTCAATCTGTGCAGCCCTAGCCCTGGTTGAAATTGGTAGCTCAATGGCAGAGTCCAGTAGCCAAGGGAGCTGCCTGGTCCAGTTCAAAAGCTGCTAGACCCATTGAAAGACCAAATTGACCAAATCAACCCAGCCAGCAGCATCTTAACCCAATGAGGACTTAATCCAGCAACAGGTAATGTTACCAAGCAGAGATGCCAGATGCTTCATTAATCAAGCCCTCATTCTTTTGGGGGAAATAGCAATTTCCCTCTCCCCCTCCATAAGAAAAAAACAAAAAACTACCACCACAGATAAACAAGTCCATAGCCTCCCAGCAGGACTAGACAAGAGAGAGACTCACCTAGATAACCTCAAGAAAGGAAGTAGGTGAGATCTACCTTTCCTGAGTTTAGCAATTCTTCCTATTTCAAAGTTAGTTACCTTCAGCAAGGAAGCCCATTCTCACTGCCTGTTTTGCTACCTTGGAATTCCTGTTTAATTCTAATGCAGATGAATAGCTGGGCTCAAGAGTTAGAAAACATTCTGTACCTCCGGGGCAAGTTCATTGTCTCCACGAGTCTTTAAATATGCAATTGAGGTATTCAAGCACCAGACCCTCGCCTAGGTGTTGGGTGTTATTGGTAGAATGTTCCTTTTACATCTGAAAAGACTTCCCTTTTACTTTCAATGCCTCAGTCTTTTGCTCCAATCCAACCTTCCGCACAACTAAAATCCAAGTGGTTATTTCCTTCCATCTAGAAAGCTTTAATTCAATCATAACACTTGATCCTTAATGCTTTTGATTTGTCACCTCCACTCTGGTCCATAATTTGTCACTTTCATCTCAGTTTCTTTGCTCACTTTTAGTTTTGGATGGGAAGACCAGTGTAAGTCAATTATCCAAAGTTGTTTTCTGTTTAGGCTTGCATTTTTTCTTTGTGAAGGCATGGACAACTTGCTTTTTGGTTTTGGTTTTAGTTTTGAGGACCAGGATTGTTTTGTTGTTGTTGTTGTTATCTCCTTCTCTACCTGGAATGTAGTGAGTAAAACATTGCTATTTGTAAGAGTTACTAGTTTGTTATTTAGTTTTTCAGATAAAGCATAACAAATGTTTTTCTTCTATTTGGGTAGAAATTATGGAAATAGCTAACAAATCTTTTTTAACTTCCCAAATCCATGTAGAGTCTAACATAATAATAAAAAATATATATCCTGCATACCTGTTTACATGTATCTTTGTATACTTCTAGGTATTACTCTAGAGCATTGTTCTTCAAAGTAGATTGCATATAATAGATCACTGAAGCATGGAAAGAAAAATGTTACAATTTTTATTTCTATTTTTTAATCCAAAAGAAAAAAATTAAAATTTGATGATGTTGTGGTGCATGTATAAAACACATCAGTTTGCTGAGACAGTTCCATCCATATGGAAGAGAACACAGTTGTAGGGGGAGATTGATGGCAGAAATACTTCCAGAAACTTCTCAGGGAAACTTAAAACCTAAGAGGCAATGGAGTTCTTGGGAGAGCGGACTAGAATCAGCCATGTTTAACAAAAATTTCAAATATATTTTGACACTAGTCCAACATGATGGTCCTCTTGCTGGGGAAGCTGAGGCCAGTAGATAACTTGAATTCTACAATTCTGTGTTGCTGTAGGCCTTACAACAATTGTGGATTGAGCATATGGGTGGCTGCTGCACTTCCACCCAGAAGATGAGAAGAACCATTTGTTTTTTTTTTTTTCCTAAAAAGACAGAACTTTATTTTTTTTTCCTCCATAGTATTTTATTTTTCCAATACCATGTAAAGATAGTTTTCCATATTCATTTTTGTAAGATTTTGAGTTTCAATTATTTTTCCTTCCCGTTCCTCAATTCCTCCCTCCTAAAACAGCAAGCAATCTGATATAGGTTATATACATGTACAATCATTTAAAACATATTTCTATATTTGTCATATTATGAAAAAAATCAGATCAAAAAGGGGAAAAGACCACTAAAAAAGGCAAACAAAAAAAGGTGAAAATAATATGTTTTGATTTGTATTCAGTCTCCAGAGTTATCTCTCTGGATGTAAATGGCATTTTCCATTTTACAAGAGAAGAAAATGGGGCAGTTAAAGAATGACTTTCCTAGGATTGTAGAGGTAGTACATTTCTGAGGCTTGTACTCAGGTGTTCCTGACTCAATGTCCAGCACTTTATCTATTGTAACACTTAGGTACCTCTAGAGGGAAATTTCCTCATTGTATTTCAACAACAGAAAAAAACAAAACAAAACAAAAAGCAACCTTTTCATAATTAGCAAATAGGATTGAAAATTGAGTATCAGGATTTTAGTGGGCTCAGTCAACAATATACATCTTCCACTATTGATGTTGTTAAATTGTTCCTGATCCTTCCAGACCCTGTGGAGATTTTGTTGTTGTTGTTGAAGCTCTTTCTTTTCAAAACATATGAAAGGATAATTTTTCACCATTGACCCTTGTAAAACCTTGTGTTCCAATTTTTCCCCCTTCTCCCCACCCCCTCTCCTAGATGGCAAGTAATCCAATATATGATAAAAAAAATGTAAATCCAATATAGTCATAGATATTTATACAATTATTATACTGCACAAGAAGAATAAGATCAAAAAGGGGGAAAAAAAAGTCAACCAAACAGCAACAAAAGTGAAAATGCTATGTTGTAATCCAAACTCAGTTTTCACAGTCCTCTCTCTGGATGTAAATGGTTCATATTATCACAAGATCATTGGAACTGGTCTGAATTGTCTCATTGTTGAGAAGAGCCACATCCATCAAAATTGCTCATTGTATAATCTTGCCATTGTCATGTACAATGATCCAGTTCATGTAAGTCTCTCCATCTCTGATCATTTTTAGTGAGTATCTGAGGCTGTATTTGATTTTAGGACTTCCTAATACCAGTTCCAATGCTCTAGTCACTATGTCACCTAGCTGCCTATATATATATATATATATATATAAAATGAATCATATTCAATTACAGAAACAATGAATCATTTCAATTACATTTTGATTGAAGAGATTTAAAATTGCTTTATGTTGATAACATTATCAATAATAATATTTTAATGAGGCAAAAAGGTTTTTGTAACATGAATAAATAAAACAAAACTAATTTAAATATTGATTCTCCTATTTTGAAATTTGTACTTTATGCATAAAGCAATTTTAAATCTCTTCAATCAAAATGTAATTGAAATGATTCATTGTTTCTGTAATCTTTGTTAAGCTTTAATTTTGACATTTTTAAAAATAGAAATAATGATATCGACAATATTTAGATACTTGCTATTTGGAAGAAAAGTTATAGCAAATCTGGACAATATGTATATAGTCAAAGATATATTTTTTTCCAGTAGCAATGTACAGCTCTGAGAGTTGGACTATAAGAAAAGCTAAGTGACACAGGATTAACACTTTTGAATTGTGATGCTGGAGAAGACTTTTGAGAGTCCCTTGCCCAGTAAGAAGATCAAATAAGTAAATACTTAAAGAAATTAATTTAGACTATTTACCGGAAGGTTAAATACTGAAACTGAAGATTAAATATTTTGGCCACAAAGATAGGATTTATTGGAAAAGACCCTGATTTTGGGAAAGATTCAAGATAAAAAGAAAAGGAGACAGAAGAAGATGAAATAAATAGATAACATCATGGAAACAATGAAAGTAAACTTGGAAAAACTTTGAGAGATAGTGGAAGATAGAAGGCCTTTTATGTTATGGTCCATGGGTCGTGAAGAATTGGACACATCAACAACAATACTGTATGAGGATGTATTCTGATGGAAGTGGAAATCTTCAACATAAAGAAGATCCAACTCACTTCCAGTTGATCAATGATGGACAGAGGTAGCTACACCCAGAGAAGAAACACTGGGAGGGGAATGTAAATTGTTAGCACTAATATCTGTCTGCCCAGGTTGCATGTACCTTCGGATTCTAATGTTTATTGTGCAACAAGAAAATGATATTCACACACATGTATTGTACCTAGACTATATTGTAACACATGTAAAATGTATGGTATTGCCTGTCGTCGGGGGGAGGGAATAGAGGGAGGGGGGGTAATTTGGAAAAATGAATACAAGGGATAATATTATAAAATATATATATATATATAATTAAAAAAAATAAAATAAAATAAAATAAAATTTAAAAAAAAAAAAAAAAGAATTGGACACAATTGAAGGATTGAGCAGCAATATTTATTTACCCCATAGAGTTGAGAGGATAGAATGAAATATGTGCAAGATATTTAAAGTAAATGTTAGTGATTAATCAACTTGCAAGTATTTATTAAGCACCTATTCTGTTCCAAGATCTGGGGCTACGATACAAAAGTGAGATGGTGCTTGGTACCTCTTACTAGAGAAATATTATGTAGTTGGTATAGAATAGAAATAGGTTCATGATTTTTATGGAAATATTTTGTATAATTTCACATGTGCCTTTTCAGTGGCAGGGTTGGGAGGGGGAGGAAGAGAGAATCTGAAACATAAAATTTTAAAAACAAATGTTAAAAAAATGTTTTTTTTTAAACATATTTAACATGTATTGATCAATCTGCCATCTGGGGGAAGGGGTGGGGAGAAGGAGGGGAAAAGTTGGAACAAAAGGTTTTGCAATTGTCAATGCTGAAAAATTACCCATGAACGTTTTTATACTGTTCCAAGGTTTATAAAGCACTCTTTTCACAAGAACTATGAGAGTTCCATATAGTATATCTATCTCCATTTATATGTGAAGAAAATAAGGACTGGAAAAATGAAATGATTTTTCTATGATCAGCCATTTATAATGTGAGCTTGATTGATGTTTGTTCATATCAAATTCCCAATTTAGATGAATATGGTTGTCTTTGATGCTTTGGAATGTTCTGTTCCCTCAAGGTTGAGTCTTCCTGATTTGCTCTGAGATTCAGATCAAAACCCATAATCTACAGGAAACCTTTCCCAGTTCCACCAGCTACTAGTAACTTTTCTAGATTATCTGCATAGATCGTATATGTATTTGGTTAATTATATAATGTCTCCCCATTAGAATATGAGCACTTTTAATTGTACACTATTTCAAAGTCCGATTCTTTTTATACAGCAAAACAACTGTCTGGACATGTATACATATATTGTATTAAACTTATACTTTAACATATTTAATATGTATTGGTCAACCTGCCATCTGGGGGGGGGGGAAGGATGGGAAAAATTAGAACAAAAGCTTTGGCAATTGTCAATGCTATAAAATTACCCATGCATATATCTTGTAAATAGAAGAATATAAGCACTTTGAGAACAGGGACCATTTTGTCCTTTCTTTGTTTCATCTTTCCCAATGCCTGGGACATAGTAAATGCTAATAAGTGTTTGTTGTTATTTGTTTAATATAATTTTGTTGGAGAGAGGAATCAGTCTTTATTTATTAAGGAATCTCTTGTATCTCCAACCCACAGCAGTGTAACATCTTAAATATCATAGATTGCTTAAGAATAATAGGTTGCCCACAAAATATTTAGTGACTTTCCAAGGCAGGAGACCTAAATTAGAATCCTGGCTCTGTCCACCTCTTGGCTATATGATATTGGGCAAATCTCAGGTTTCTAAAGTATACACACAAATGTAAAATAGAGATAAGCAGCTAGGTGACTCTGGATGGAATGCCAAGTCTGAAATCAAGAAGACTCATGTTCCTGAGTTCAAATCTGTCCTCAGATACTTACTAGCTGTGTGATCTTGAGCAAGTCACATAACTTTATTTGCCTCTGTTTCCTTATCTGTAAAATGAACTGGAAAAGAAATGAAAAACCAGTCTTTCTCAAGAAAACCCCAAATGGGGTCATGAAGAATCAGACATGCTTAAAAAACAACTAAACAACAAAAAAAGAGATGATATTTTCACTATCTACCTCATGGAATTCTTGTCAGGAAAACATTTGGAAACCTTTAAGCAGCATAGAAACACGATTTTCCCTTTAAGGGAAAAGGTCCTATTTGTACAAAAATATTTATAACAGTTCTTTTTGTGGTAGCTAAGAATTGAAAATGAAGGGAATGCCCATCAATTGGGGAATGACTAAAATTACTATGGTATATGATTGTAATGGAATATTATTGTGTTATAAGAAAAGACAAGCAAGATTATTTCAGAAAAATCTGGAAGGACTTACATGAAGTGAACAAAACCAGGAGAACATTGTATATGTTCAATAGCAATATTGTTCTATTAAGAATTGTGAATGTCACATATATTGCATCTAGGTTATATTGTAACACATGTAAAATGTATGGGATTGCCTGTCATCAAGGGGAGGGAGTAGAGGGAGGGAGAGGATAATGTGGAAAAATGAGTACAAGGGATAATGTTATAAAAAAAAATTACTCATGCATATATACTGTCAAAAATTTATAAATAAAAATTTTTAAAAAGATTACTTTGAACAGCAATATTAAAAAAATTTAAAAAAATTAAAAAAAAGAATTGTGAATGACTTAGCTATTCTCAGCAATACAATGATTCAAGATAATCCCAAAGGATTCATGATGAAACATATTATCAACCTCCAGAGAAATAAGTAATATTGATTGAATGAGATTAAAGCATACTGTTTTCACTTTCTTTTATTCTAGTCTTCTTGTTCAAAATGACTAATATGGAAATACTCTGTGTAATTGCAAAAAATGCATTTGGAAAATATTTTTTAAAATAAATACAAATACAATAAGATACACACAAAAAGGAAATATATGTCCTTACTGGGATGGGGGATGTGTTTGTTTGAAAGATCTGGAAGATAATACACAAATCTTCGATTTTTTTCCTCCAATTAACTAGTAGGGTAAATACAGAATAGTCCCACTATTCTTCAGTGCATACTTTCAGTCTTGCTTGCAAATAAACAGATGTTATAGTGCATCAGAATTTTCCTATCTTCCAAAACAGGCAGTTTTTTATTACCCACCTGTCCTTTTTGTTGCTTTTTTAGAGCAGATAGACAGATAACTTTCTCTCTGCATCCTCTACACGCACACACACACACACACACACACACACACACACACACACACACACACACTTCTCAAAAAAGAACATGACTGATGTCTGCTTTTGTGTCTCCTAGGAGGGTTTGGAATGTCATTTCAGACGCACAAGAGTAAGGGCCAAGAGAAGAGAGAAGGAGAAATAAGGGTAAGAAGTTTTGTCTTCTCTTTTAACCAAGAATGCATCATTACAAAAGTGGCCCAGAGAGAGTAACCTGAGTTCATGAAGGAGCAAGAGAGTTCAGAGGGCAGCTCACCCCTCACACCTGTAAGTTATTAATGACCTTTGAAGTGAGTGTTGATGGGGGTACTTGTACATTTGAGCTGCTTCATATGTATGTATACTCAGTACAGTCAGAGAACTGCTTGACTTCTGGAGCCTTCAAATATCTTCAAGCTGAATCAGAGATCAAACAGCAAAATCCATGACTTGGGGATATCATGTAGCTCTGTAACATCCGGAAGGACCTGGAGTGTAGAAACCAATGCACAAATAATAGGGTTTTACTAACTTGAGAACTATAATGCTGCTTTCATACTCTCAATTTTCTTAAGGCTTTGAAATATAACCAAATGAAAAATTCTTTCGGATGAAACATACTTTATGCTTGAAAGAACATACTTATTTTTCATTAAAAGGGTCATAATAGTAGATAACTTATTTTCTCAATAGTTGGTAGATAATCATGTGATGAAAATGTTTACCTAACTTAGGCAGCGAACCTTTGAGTCGAAGACCTTGTCTTTCCCTGTTTGGGTGTGTGTACATATGCTGTTTTCACTTAACAGGTACTAAGTTATTATGAGGCCAAATTCCCTCTTGCTTAAGGGCAAGAGGTCTCACATAAATGCATTCTTGTAGGAACACTGCACATATTTATACAAAGGCATGAAATATGTATCTATAGTTAATACCACTTTTTTTGGTTTTATGTAAAAGACTACACATTTCTCCCTTTCTCCTGGAGAAATGCTAACATTTATATTCATATAGTTTTGAATTAGTTTTCATAGTTTATCATTTGACAGATCCTCCAACCAATGGTTGGAATGTAATGATAGCAAGATGATTCTAAAGAATTTGGTGGAAAATTATAGATAATCTTGGTTTCCTTCCAAAGATTTACTTTGAATAGCATTGTCCATTGAATACTTTAGTTGAAGACCATTTATTTGAATTTTTGAGTCAAATTCAGTGGATCATCATTCTAATTCTGATAAATAAATGTTTTCAGTGACCTCAAACTTCTCCCTGAAACATCCTGTCTTTAAAAATATATATATATTCCTCTGGAAATCTTCCTGTTTATAATAATAGAATACTATAATCTCTGAAGAATCAAGATTGCAGGTCACTTAAAGGGTCATTGAAAAACAGTGAGCGTAAGTAGGCTGCAGTATATTATGAATGATAAATTAGGAACACAGAGTAGGATAAAAAAAAATCATCAAAGAGCTCTATGACTGGAAAAGAAGTGCCCCAAAGTGAGAGATTACAGATGTGTGTTTCATTGGTACCCACATATCAAGAGGTCAAGGGGAAGGTTCCCAGCAGGTTGGAAGGAACCCTATAGAGGAATTTACTGGAGGACATGGATGAGAGCCACACAGGATGAAAAGGTGTGGATGGGTTTTGATGTGCATTCTTGAGGGGAACTCCCACATGGATAAGACCAGAGTTTATTGTCACCTCTTAATATGATTCCCATACCATATTTTTCTTTTAATATGGACCTTTCTCTTGAGTTCCAGTTCTCACATTTTAAATTTCCTGAAATGCTTTACTCTTATTTCATCCAAACTATGCCTGTATCTCAAATTTTATATATAGTGTTTTCACTGAATAGTCATCTAGCTGCCCTTTAAAGGTTTTATGTGACAGGGAACTTATTTCCTCCTAAAGCAACATGTTCCACTTTTGGGTAGCCAAAATTAATAAGAAGCTTTTTCTTATGTTGATTAGCAGTCTTCTTTTAAAAACCATGTCTCCAAGGTCTATTAATCATCTGAATCAATTGGTTAGAACTCATTTATGGCAGCTAAGTACTCTTTCATCATATCCTTGGGAGCATAGGATCATAGTTAGGGAATTATCATGACTTCATTCCAGAGATGGAGAGACTAAGACTCAGAAAAGTGAATTACCCCCCCCCCAAATCAATCAAATAGTAAGTGACAGAGCCACACGTTAGATCCCTATCTTGTTATTCCAAATCCAGTGCTCTTTCTGTATCCTCACATTGCTTGCTTACTCACTTATTCTGAATCTCAATTCCCTTATTAACTTTTTTTGGTTGTTCTGTCTTTTGCCGTTTGAAGATCATTCCTCTAGTACAGAAACTGGAAAGGAATATTTGAACTATTCTGAGCCTAGTAGAATTTATCTCTTAGCCCTTGAATTATTCTGTCTCCTTCTTCAGGAAGTTTAGGATCATAGTCTTCCTCTCTCTCAATTTTAACTTTATCTCAATTTACAGTAAAATGTTATTTTATACCTAGTTTCTACCAGACTGTTTCTCCAATCAATAGTAATTTAGAGCATTTTTGTATGAATAGAAATAGCTTTAATTTATTTATATATACATATATATGTATGTATATATATGAATATTATGGAATATTATTGTTCTGCAAGAAATGATGAGCAGCAAAAAGTTATCAAACTGTGCATACCCTTTGATCCAGCAGTGTTACTACTGGGCTTATATCTCAAAGAGATTTTAAAGAAGGGAAAGGGACCTGTATGTGCAAGAATGTTTGTAGCAGCCCTCTTTGTAGTGGCCAGAAACTGGAAACTGAGTGGATGCCCATCAATTGGAGAATGGCTGAATAAATTGTGGTATATGAATATTATGGAATATTATTGTTCTGTAAGAAATGACCAGCTGGATGACTTCAGAAAGTTCTGGAGAGACTTACATGAACTGATGCTGAGTGAAATGAGCAGAACCAGGAGATCATTATATACTTCAATAACAATACTATATGATGATCAATTCTGATGGATGTGACTCTCTTCAACAGTGAGATGAACCAAATCAGTTCCAAGAGAGCAGTAATGAACTGAACCAGTTATACCCAGCGAAAAAACTCTGGGAGATGACTATGAACCACTACATAGAATTTCCAATCCCTCTATTTTTGTCCACCTGCATTTTTTATTTCCTTCACAGGCTAATTGTACACTATTTCAAAGTCTGATTATTTTTGTACAGCAAAATAACTGTTTGGACATGTATACATATATTGTATTTAATTTATACTTTAACATATGTAATATGTATTGGACCACCTGCCATCTGGGGAGGGGGGTGGGGGAAGTATGAGAAAAATTGGAACAAAAGGCTTGGCAATTGTCAGTGCTGTAAAATTACCCATGCATATATCTTGTAAATAAAAAGCTATAATTAAAAAAAAAGAAGAAGAAAAAAAAAAGAAAAGAAATGATGAGTAGGCTGATTTCAAAAAGGCCCTTTTTTTTTCTGGAAGGAAAGACTTCCATGAACTGATGCTAAGTGAGGTGAATAAAAACAAGAGAGATTTCACACAGTAACAATAAGATTATGTGATGATCAAATGTGATGGGCCTGACTCTTTTCAACAATGAGGTGATTCAAGGTAATTCCTATATACTTGTGATGGAAAGAGCCATCTTCATCCAGAGAGAAGACTAGGAGGCAAAATGTAAATCACAATATAGTTTTTCACCTTTTTTGTTATTGTTTGCTTTTTTTTTCTTTCTCATTTTACTTCTCCCTTTGATGTAATTTTCTTATGCAGCATGATAAATGTGGAATTATGTCTAGAAGAATTGCACATGGCTAACTTATATTGGATTACTTGCTGTCCAGAGGTGAGGGGAAAGGGGGAAGAAAGGGAGAAAAAGGGTCCCTTTCTCTCCTTGATCTTTTTGGAATATAAGCCCAGTAGAAATACTGCTGGATCAAAGTGTATGCACATTTTTATAGCCCTTTGCACATAGTTCCAACTTGCTATCTAAAATGGTTGGATCAATTCACAACTCCACCAACACTGTATTAGTGTCCCAATTTCCCAATATCTCCAACATTCATGATTATCTTTTCCTGTCATCTTAGTCAATCTGAGAGGTGTGTAGTGTGTATAATTCTTTTTTTTTTTAATATAGTTTTTATTTACCAGATATATGTATGGGTAATTTTACAGCATTGACAATTTCCAAAGCTTTTGTTCTAATTTTTCCCCTCCTCCCCACCCCCAGATGGTAGGTTGACCAATACATGTTAAATATGTTAAAGTATAAATTAAATACAATATATACATACATGTCCAAAAAGTCGTTTTGCTTCTACAATTCTTTTAAACATATTTTCATGCTTGTCATGTTGTGCAAGAAACATCGGACCAAAGGGGGAAAAAAAAACAAAAAGAAAGAAAAACAAAGAAACAAACAAGTAAATATTATGCTTCTATTCACATTCAATCTCCATAGTTTTCTTTCTGGGTGAGGATGGTATTTTCCATCCCAAGTCTATGGGAATACTTTGAATCACCACGTTGTTGAGAAGCTGTGCAAAACCTTTTTAATTTAACATAATTAAAATTATGCATTTTGCATTTTGAAATGGTCTCTGTCTCTTATTTGGTTATAAATTCTTCTTTTCTCCATATATCTATCAGGTAAACTATTCTTTGCTCTCTTAATTGCTTAGTTTTGATAATTGCTGCTTTATAATATAGTTTTAGATCTGGTATGGCTTTGCATTTTCCCTCATTACTTCCCTTGACATTCTTGCATTTTGTTATTCCAGATAAATTTTTTTATACTTTATTTTATTTGAAAAAAGAAAAACAGAAAAGGAATACAAAATAAAATGAAACACCCCCCCCAAAAAAAATAAGAGAGAGATCATTGTCATGTGCCCAGCAGAACATCAGGGAGGATTCAAAATATATAATAACAACTTTCCAAATGAAGAAAGTGCACATATATATATATATATATATATATATATATATATATATATATATATACATATATATGTAGAAGAAATTATATTCATGAATGTCCATTTTAATGTACTTCTTTGTAAACTGTTCTTTGGTTCTCTGTTGCACACCTTATTTACATTATTCTTTTTTTCTCCTTTCATCCTCACAACCCCCAAGCAAGCTACAATTAAGAAAAAAATGTTGGGGGCAGCTAGGTGATGCAGTGGATACAGCACCAGCCTTGAATTCAGGAGGACCCGAGTTCAAATCTGGTCTCAGACACTTAACACTTCCTAGCTGTGTGACCCTGGGTAAGTCTCTTAACCCCAGCCTCAGGGAAAAAAAACAAAAAGAAAGAAAAAAATGTTTATATATACATGTGTATATATATATATATATATATATATATATATATATATATACTCACCTCCCCATAACACATCTTTCCTTTCCCTGATGAAGTTTTAATTAAATTCTGTTCCATTAGATGCTATTACTTAATCTCTCCACAAAGGATTCCTCCATTGTCTTCTTCCCTCATCTTTTGGTTCCCCATTTGCCCATCTTCCACCCTAATTTTTTTATAGATTTTGGAATGCTATACTTTTCATGATATTGAGATACAGATACAGACACATACACACATACACATATAGTGTTGTCTACTGAAAATATTCCCTATGTGAGTAGATTTTCAGAACTATGAGCCTTCTTCCCTCCTCTAATGCCTCTGTCTATTTTTTCTCTTCATTTCATTTATACATGATTACTATTACTTTTACTCTGCCACTATTTCTTTTGAGGTAGCCTATTGTTGATGTGAATCTTAAATATATAGTATATATCTCCTATGTAAAAAAAAAAAAGTAAGCAATTTGTCCATATTTAAAGTTTTCCATGTAGAGTTCCTTAAAAATGGTCTTTGATATTGGCTCCTATATGTTAAATTTTCTATTAAGTTCACCTTTGGTTGATAGAAAGTCCTAAAAGTCTGCAAGTTCATTGAATGTCCATTTTTTTCTCATTCAAAATTATAAATAATTTTATGGATATGATATTTTTAGCTGCAGGATTAGTTCTTTCGATTGTCAATAGATATGATTTCATGACCTGCAATCCTTTATTGTGGCTGCTGATAAATCTTGTACAATTCTAATTGTAGCTCCAGCATATTGACTTTTTTTTTCTTGTTTCTGGTAAAAATTTCTTCCTGATCTTAGGGTTTCAAATTTTGGCAATAATATCCCTGTGTGTTTTGCACAAAGAATCTCTTTGAGGTGGTGATCCATGGATTTTTTTTTCTATTTCTACTTTGCCTTCATGTTCTATCACTCCAGGACAATTTTCTTGGATTATTTCCTGCATTATTATGCCAAGGTTTTCTTTTTGGTCACAACTTTCTGGCAGTATTCTTATGTTTTCTCTTCTTGATCTATTCTCCAGATCTGTAATTTTTCTTATGTTTCATATTCTGTTCTATTTTCTCATTTTTAAATAATCTGTCTTGTTGTTTCTTGGTCTCTCATAGCTTCCTTGGCTTCCCTTTGCCCAATTCTAATTTTCAAAGCATTATTTTCATCTTTGAGACTCTGTATCTCCTTTTCTAGTTGGTGATTTTTTTTTTTCATAATCTTGTTTTTCTTGAATGGTTTTTATTTATTTTTTAAAAGGTTTTCCCTCAATGTCTCTCATTTGATTTTTAAATTCTTTTTTGAGTTCTTTTATAAATTCTCTTTGGGTGGGGAGCCATTTCATGTTACTCTTTGGGGTAGAAACTTTTTTTATTTTTTAAAATTGCATTTATTTATTTATTTTTACTTCAATTCCCTCCTCTGAAGATGAACCCTAGATACAATATATGTGTGTAAATACCATTTTCTTGTTGCACATTAAGTATTAGCTTCCGAAGGTATAAGTAACCTGGGTAGATAGACAGTAGTGCTAACAATTTACATTCACTTCCCAGTGTTCCTTCTCTGGGTGTAGTTATTTCTGTCCATCATTGATCAACTGGAAGTGAGTTGGATCTTCTTTATGTTGAAGATTTCCACTTCCATCAGAATACATCCTCATACAGTAGCCAATTCATTTTTAAATGAGGTATTAGTGTAAGAATCTTTAATTGTAGGTAGAGGGGATGGTGCCTCAAATATCCCTTCAGCTCTCCACTCTGACCAAGAACCCCAAACCAAAGATTTCTACTCTCCTGCAAGTGCTGGAGGCTAGCAGCATCCCTGCCCCACTGCCTCTGACTCATGTAGTGCTGATTCCTTCTCACCCAGAGCTGTATCTCAGCAGCACAGCTGGGCCTAGTTCCCAATCAGCAGAGCTTCACTTTATCTTCCTGGACCCAAACCCTAACTCAATGAACCGGTGAAAGTCTCTGTGTTCCTGCTGAGGCTCCAACCACACCTAAGTAGCTTGAGCAATCCTCACTAGATGTTTCTGCCTAGTTAGCCTGGAGGTGTTTGCACTTCAGACAGGTTAATCCCTAGCCTGAGGTCTTCCTTCAGATCAATTTGGGTTGTATTTGGAGGACTCCAATTGTACCCCAAGTCTTCTTAATTTTTCACCACTCAATGTCCCCCTGAGAAATTTGTTCTATTTGTGGAGGAAATTGAGAAAGTTTGAAATTTACCAACCTACTCCCTGTTATCCTCCCCACCAGATAAATTTAGAGATTATTTTTCTAGCTCTATATAATAATTTTTGGTAAATTGATTAGTTTGGCACTGAATAAGTAAATTAATTTACCTAAAATTATCATTTTTATTATATTAGTTCAGCCTACCCATGAACATTTGATGCTTTTTCCATTATTTAAATATGATAATTTGTGAGCCAAGTATTTTATATGTGCTCATATAATCCTGGGTTTGTCTTAACAGGTAGACCCCCAAATATTTTATACTATCAACAGTTATTTTTAAATGGAATTTTTCTTTCAATCTCTTACTGTTGGGCTTTAGTATATAAAAATGTGGGTTTATTTTATATCCTACAATTTTGCTAAAGTGCTTAATTATTTCCTTTTTTTAATAACAAGTTTTTATTTTTCAAAATACATGCAAAAATAGTTTTCAACATTCACACTTGAAAAAGCTTGTGGTCCATATTTTTATTCCTTCTTTCCCACTTTACCCCTCCCTTAGGCAGCAAGTAATCCAATATGGGTTAAACATGCACAATTCTTCTAAACATATTTCTATATTTATTATGCTGCACAAGAAAAATGAATTCAAAAAGGGAAAAAAATGAGAAGAAAAAAACAAGCAAGCAAACAACAACAAAAATGAAAATACTATGTTGCAATTCACATTCAATCCCCATAGTCCTCTCTCTGGATGCAGATGGCTCTCTCCATCATAAGTTTATTGGAAATGGTCTGAATTGCTGAATTATTGAAAAGAATCAAGTCCATCACAGTTGATCATCACATGATCTTGTTGTTGCTGTGTACAATGTTCTTTTGGTTCTCCTCATTTCACTTAGCATCAGTTCATTTAAGTCTCTCCAGGCCTTTCTGAAATCATCCTGCTGACCATTTTTTTACAGAACAATAATATTCCATTACATTCACATACTATAACTTATACAGTCATTCCCCAACTGATGGGCATCGACTTAGTTTCCAGTTCCTTGACACTAAAAAAAAAAAAAAAAAAAGACAGGTTACTACAAACATTTTTAGTGCTTATTTATTTCAAGTAGTTTGTTAGTTCATTCTTTAGGATTCCCTGAGTATACTAACATATAATCTGCAAAGAGATATAGTCTTGTTTCCTCATGGCCTCTGCTAATTCCTTCCATTTATTTATCTTCTCTTTTTTCCAGTGCTAACATTTCTAATACATTATTGAATAATAGTGATGATAATGAGCATCCTTGTTTTACCCCTGATCTTATTGGGAAAACTTCTAGCTTATTTCCATTACATATAATATTTGCTGACGGTTTTAGATATGGATGCTGTGTTTTGTCAAAAGCCTTTCTTGAATCTATTGATTTAATCATATGATTTGTATTAGTTTTGTTATTGATATAGTCAATTACACTGAAAGTTTTCTTGATATTGAACCAGCCCAGCATTCTTGGTATATGTCTTCCACATGGTCATGATAATAAGTTTCTGTAATCTCTTTGCTAAGATTTTATTTAAGATTTTTGCATCAAGGACCAGGAGACCATTATATACTTCAACAACAATACTATATGATGAACAATTGTGATGGATGTGGCCCTCTTCAACAATGAGATGAACCAAATTAGTTCCAATAGAGCAGTAATGAATTGAACCAGCTACACCCAGCAAAAGAACTCTGGGAGATGACTATGAACCACTACATAGAATTTCCAATCCCTCTATTTTTGTCCACCTGCATTTTTTATTTCCTTCACAGACTAATTGTACACTATTTCAAAGTCCGATTCTTTTTGTACAGCATCTTTGGGCATGTATACATATATTGTATTTAATTTATACTTTAACATATTTAACATGTATTGGTCAACCTACTATCTGGGGGAGGGGGGAGGGAAAGGAAGGAAAAAGTTAGAACAAAAGGTTTTGCAATTGTCAATGCTGAAAAATTATCCATGCATATATCTTGTAAATAAAAAGCTATCTGGAGAGACTTATATGAACAGATGAAATGAGCAGGACCAGGAGATCGTTGTATACTTCAACAACAATACTATATGATGATCAATTCTGATGGACATGGCTCTCTTCCACAATGAGATGAACCAAATCAGTTCCAATAGAGCAGTAATGAACTGAACCACCTACACCCAGCAAAAGAACTCTGGGAGATGACTATGAACCACTACATAGAATTCCCAATCCCTCTATTTTTTGTCCGCCTGCATTTTTTATTTCTTTCACAGGCTAATTGTACATTATTTCAAAGTCCGATTCTTTTTGTACAGCAAAACAACTGTTTGGATACATATATATATATTGTATTTAATTTATACTTTAACATATTTAACATGTATTGGTCAACCTGCTATCAGGGGAAGGGAGTGGGGAAGGAAGGGGAAAATTGGAACAAAAGGTTTGGCAATTGTCAATGCTGTAAAATTACCCATGCATATATCTGGTAAATAAAAAGCTATAATAAAAAATATTTTTGCATCAAAATTCATTAGGGAGATTGGTCTGAAATTTTCTTTCTCTGTTTTGATAATTCCTGTTTTTAGGTATCAGTACCAAATTTATGTCTTAAAAGTAATTTGGAAGGATTCCTTCTTTGTTTATTTTCTCAAATAGTTTATGTATTATTAGAATTGATTGTTCTTTAAATATTTGGTAGAATAACTTGTAAATCCATCTGACTCTAAAGAATTTTTCTTAGGAAATTCATTGATGGTTTGTTCAATTTCTTTTTTCTAAAATGCGTATATTTAAATATTTTATTTTCTTCCCTATTAATTTGGACAATTTATATTTTTATAAATATTCATCCATTTTACTTATACTATCAGATTTATTGGCATACAGTTGGACAAAATAGCTCTTAATTACTGTTTTAATTTCATCTTCATGGGTAGTAAATTCATCCTTTTCATTTTTGATGCTGGTAATTTGGTTTTCTTCTTCTTTTTTTTTTTTAATCAAATTAACCAAAAGTCTATTTTATTAAACTTTCCCCTACAAAACCAACTCTTAGTTTTTATTCATTATTTCAATAGTTTTCTTATTCTCAATTTTATTAATTTCTCCTTTTAATTTCAGAATGTCTAATTTGGTTTGTGGCAGCCCTTTTTGTAGTGGCTAGAACCTGGAAACTAAATGGATGCCCATCAATTGGAGAATGGCTAAACAAATTATGGTATATGAATGTTATGGAATATTATTGTTCTACAAGAAATAACCAGCAAGATAAGTATAAATATGTATACATATATTGGATATAACATATATTTTAACATATTTAACATGTATTGGACTACCTGCCATCTAGGGGAGGGTTGGGAGGAAGGAGGAGATAATTTGGAACTGGAGGCTTTACAAGGGTCAATGTTGAAAAATTACCCATTCATATGTTTTGTAAATAAAAAGCTTTAATAAAAAAATAAAAATTAATAAAAAATAATTTCTAATTTGATATTTGAGGTTTTTTTAATTTGTTCTTTCTCTAAATTTTTATTAGTCTTATTCCCAATTCATAGATCTCTTTTTTATTATATTCATGTAAGCATTTACAGATATAAAATTTCCCATAAGAACTGCTTTTGCTGTATTCCATCAGTTTTGGTATGCTGTCTCATTATTAGCATTATTTTTGATGAAATAATTTTTCCTATGATTTGTTGTTTGAACCACTTAATCTTTAGGATTAGATTATTTAGTTTCCAATTAGTTTTTAGTCTAACTTTTCATGGTCATTAATCACATGTAAGTTTTATTGATTCATGATTTGAAAGGATGTATTTAATATTTCTGCCTTGACTGTGATATTTTTATACCCTAATACATGATCAGTTTTTCTATAAGTGCTGAGCAAAAAGTATATTTAAGGTGTTATTTTCTTCAGTATTTTTGTGCCTCTTTTACCAAGCTGTTGACTCTCTTTTCATAATTTTGACTCTCATTTTTCTTCCCAATTTTCCCTCTACTTCTTTTATTTGATTTTTAAAATCTTTTTGTCCTTCTCCAAGACTTCTTGATGGGCTTGTATCCAATTCACATTTTTTCTTTTGGTTGTTGAGACTTGTTTGTAGCTGCTTTGACTTGTTGTTGTCTTCTGTATCTTGATCTTCCCTGTCGCCATAGTAACTGTGTGTGGTCAGGTTCTTTTTTGCTCTCTTGCTCATTTTCTCGGCCTATTTTTTGACTTAAAACTTTATATTAATGTTAGGTTCTGTTTCTGAGGTTGAGGGGACACTGTCTCAAGTTGCAAGTATTTTGTGCTATTGTTTTCAGAGATAACCCTTAAAAGACTATATAGGTTTGCATTACTTCCAAGGTGAAATGATCTAAGGAGAGACAGAGTCATTACTCTGCTGTCTTGTCCTCTGGTCTTTGTCCAGGAAAGGATTTGTTGCCTTGTAGCCACCAGGCTCTAGCAATCATACTTGGACTTTAACCAAGGCCACCACTTTCCTGCAGTACAATTTCTGGTACTCCTCTCTGTCTTGTAACTATGACAAGGACCACTGCCTTCCTCTATCTACAAGTTGTATAGCCCTGGGATTGTGACCCAGAACTGCTTATGGGCAATACAAAAAGGTCTTGAATCAAGTGCCAGCAAAGAGTCCCCCACAATCTCCTTTCAACTAGTTGCTTCACTGTCTCTTACTGTTCATAGGCTGTGAGTTCCTGAAACTATCACTTCTGCCAATGCAGCTGCCTCCAAGTCCTGATACTGGCATTGTGATCTGTTCCATGCTGAACTCCAGGCTCAAACACCATCCTGGTGAGATAGAACTTTCCTGCTGACCTCACAAATTGTCTTGGACTTTTTTGGGGGAGTGGGGGGAGGGTACAGTTTCTGCTGCTCTAGATCTAGAGAGATCTATCAAACACTATAGAAAGTTTAGAAGGATATGGTCTGAGAAAAACTCATCAGGTTTGACAATTAAGAATTAAGAGATTAATTATGATAGGTTTTAGTAGAATACTGGGATCAGGGATGAAATGTTAAGAGGTTTTTCAGGGTGGTCAGATTAAGACCTGGCAAAATGACTGTCAGATTGAAATCAAGTCCTCTAATGTAACTCCAATGAAAAGCCATATTTTTGACATAAATCACTTCAATACACCAGGAAAAGAAATGTATATACACTGTTAAGCAAACTATACCATAAATATTTTGACTATCAATTACATTTTCTATACTTTGTAAAATGCCATACAGTATGAGGCACTGTATGAGATCCTTGTAAGCATAGATTCACTATAAATTTATGTTACACAATCCAATCTGGGGCCTCACTCTTATGAGGCAATTCTAAGCCTTTATCAACTTTTTATCCTACCCTCCAAATCAGCTCTTTTAAACCTTTCCATCCTTTCCTAAACATCCTATGGTTCTCCTTCTTATACCACATTCAGCTGAGATACACATTTCACATTTTACAGAAAAAATTTGAGGCTATTTTCCATAAAGTCTCTCTTCTCCCCTCTTCTTCATCTCCTATTACTCAGATATAATTCAAGCTCTTCTTCCTATTCAATTTCTCCCATTTCATCCCATTTCCTCCATCAGATTGCCCTCTTGTCATCTCCACTCTGTCTCTTTTTGTAAAGGGCTAGAACTGAGCAATGCACTTGGATAATGAAGCACGTGAGACTAATTGCCAATTGGACAATTCTCTATTAACTTGTTTGAAGGTTGACCCTCCCCAGCTATTCTGTGCTGACTTGATTGGTGGGACAAAGAGGGGGAAGTGATGTGTGTGGGAGGAGTAGGAGGAGGAAGAGGAATTGAGACACAGAAGCTGACTAGATCTCTCCGGGCATTTGAGGGAGGAAGGTGTGTGTGAGGTTGCCAGGCCTAACCCCCTGACCTTGACCATAAAAGCTCAAGAAATAAAGATGTTTAGTGATCCTGACTCCAGCTGATTTCTGGGAAGACAGAGTTCCAGCATCTTTTTTTCTTTTTTTAAATATTATTTTGTTTTTCCAAATACATGCAAAGATAGTTTTCAACATTCACCTATGCAAAACTTTGTGTTCCAAATTTTTCTCCCTCTTCCCTAAGACAGCAAGCTATCCTATATAAGTTAAACATGCACTCTTTTTCTAAACATATTTCCATAGTCATCATGCTGTACCAAAAAAAAAAAAAATTCATCAAAAGAGGAAAAAACACAAGAAAAAAAACAAACAAGCAAACAAACAACAATAACAGCAACAAAGTGATAATATTATGATTTGATCCACATTCAGTCTTCATAGTTCTGTTTCTGAGTATGGATGGCATTTTCTATCACATGCCTTGAATCACCTCATTGTTGAAAAGAGCCAAGTCCATTACAGTTGATCATCATATAATCTTGTTGTTACTGTGTATTATGCTCTCCTGGTTCTATTCATTTCACTCAGCATCAGTTCATGTAAGTCTTTCTAGGCTTTTCTGAAATCAGTCTGCTTGTCATTTCTTATAGTCATTCATATAACATAAGTTATTCAACCATTCCCCAACTGATGGGCATCCACTTACCTTCTAGTTCCTTGCCACTACAAAAAAAAAGCTGCTACATTTTTGCATGTGGGTCCTTTTCCCTCTTTTATTATTTCTTTGTGATACATGCCAAGTAGAGACACTGCTGGATCCTAGGATATGAATAATTTATGGCTCTTTGGGCATACTTTCAAATTGTTCTTCAGAATGGTTGGATTAATTCATAACTCCACCAACAATGCATCAGTGTCCCAGTTTTCCCACATTCCCTCCAACATTCATCATTATCATTTCCTATCATCTTAGTCAATCTGAGAGGTGTGAAGTGGTACCTCAGAGTTGTCTTAATTTGCATTTCTCTAATCAATTATGATTTAGACTTTTTATGACTAGAAATGGCTTTAATTTCTTCATCTGAAATTTATCTCTTCACTTCTTTTGACATATTTATCAATTGGGAAATGATTTGTGTTCTTATTAATTTGACTCAATTCTCTATATATTTTAGAAATGAGGCCTTTATCAGAAACACTAGCTATAAAAAATTTTCCCTAGCTTTCTGTGTCCCTTCTAATCTTGGCTGCATTGGTTTTGTTTGTGCAAAACCTCTTTAATTGAATATAATCAAAATTATCCATTTTTCATTTCATGATGTTCTCTAGTTCTTTGGCCATAAAATCCTCCCTTCTTCACAGATCTTGTTCTCCTAGTTTGCTTATAGCATCACTCTACAATTCTCTCAGTCCTTCAGTTTCTCAACCTGTGACCCTTTTCTATTTCTTCCCATCACCCTAGACCTCACCATGTCCAATCTGTTACCAAGATTTAGAGATTTCAACTTTGTAACATCTGTTGAAGACACATCTTTCTTCTCTGATACTGCCACTATTTTGTGCTTGTGCTATTGTAGTGACCTGTTGGGTGGTCTAGTTTAGCTTCACTTCAATATATCCTCCATTTAGCTGCCAAAAAGATTTTGCTAAAGTGAAAATCTGGCTGTATCATTCCTCAATAAATTCCAATGATTCCCTATCACTGCAAAATGTCATTTAGCATTCAAAGTCCTTCATCACTGAACCTTCCCTCCTAATTTTCCAGTCTTCTTATACTTTAATCTCCACCTGTATACTTTGATCCAATAATATTGGCCTCTTGAATAAAACATTCTATCTTTTAGCTCCAAGCCCCAGGATGTTTTCCCTCTTCAACTCTGCTACTGACTTTCCTGGCTTCCTTTAAATCATAACTAAAATCCATCTTTTTACAGAAAGCCTCTCCCCAAACCTCTAAATTCTAGGACCTTCCTTTTGTTAATTATTTCCTATTTGTCCTATGCATTGCTTGCTATGAATATTTCTTTACAGGTGGTCTTCCTCATTAGATTGTAGTAGAACTTAATAAATGTTGATTGATTGATATGCATTGTATATCAGTGATGTCAAACTTAAATAGAAATGGGGCAACTAAACAGTACATAAGGATCCCTATAGGCTAAATACTGCCTTAGAAAACCATAGAGTAACATTTTCTATGTTCTGTTGTACTTTTGTACACACACATACATACATACATACATACATATATATATATATATATATATATATATATATATATGTATATATATATATATATATATAAAACCTACAAGAAAGAAAACCCTAGGCAATTGTCTTCTACTAACCAAGATACTCCAAAGCAAAGATTAAGATCAGCAGTGACAGATACTATCTTTGAAAGGAATCAAAGGAGAACCACTAAGCAATTTGCCAAGGCAAACTACTACTACTACTTCTGCAGAGATACTTTTACTTTGCCTTGGCATGAAGTTATACATGTCTGGAGACCATATACCTGAGGGGAAGTCAAACAAAAATGCATCAGTCTGGAAAAAGGGAAAATTTGGAGCTATGTGAATTGTAATGTCCTTCTGGATTTTGCTGAGTCCAAATAAAATCAAGAACATGTAAAAATATGAGCCTTCTGTTTAGTCTTATGTTAAATAAATAATGATATCTTGTTACTGAGACGATCTTGGAGGAACTAATCTGTGCCTTCATGGTTGGTAGAACTTGACAAAATGCTTATAGGTATGCTACAAACTTAAATTCTTGCCATTCTAAATCCAAAAAACCAAGAAGAATTTCTATGCAATGACTGGAATTGTTCCTGCTTCTTCTTTCTATTTTTAACTTAGTGCTTGACTCATAGGAAGTATTCAATAAATGATGCATTAATTGAATGAATAAATAAATTGATTTTAATGTCATTTGCAAAAAAATAAAAATAAATCAGGATTTATTCTGGAGGGAGTAAGAGGTGTTTGACCTTTTTCTTGCCTGGGTGTTTGACAAAAGAATGATTAACTGTAGATAGACAGTAAGTTATATCTAGTATCTATCCTAGCACTCTTAACTTGGAGCTCTGTCTCTCTGTCTCTGTCTCTGTCTTTCTCTCTCTCTGTGTCTCTCTGTCTCTCTGAATGGTAATAGAAAGGGCTGAGATAAGGCATCTAAATTAACTATAAAAATGTTTTTCTCTAGAAAATAGCCATGTTCAGAAATTAGATATGGATCCACACTTAACACCATATACCAAGATAAGATCAAAATGGGTCCATGATTTAGGCATAAAGAATGAGATCATAAATAGATCAGAGGAACAGAGAATAGTCTACCTCTCAGACCTGTGGAGGAGGAAGGAATTTATGACCAGAGGAGAACTAGAGATCATTATTGATCACAAAATAGAAGATTTTCATTACATCAAACTAAAAAGTTTCTGTACAAACAAAACTAATGCAAACTAGATTAGAAGGGAAGTAACAAATTGGGAAAATATTTTTAAAGTTAAAGGTTCTGACAAAGGTCTCATTTCCAAAATATATAGAGAACTGACCCTAATTTATAAGAAATCAAACCATTCTCCAATTGATAAATGGTCAAAGGATATGAACAGACAATTCTCAGATGATGAAATTGAAACTATATCCACTCATATGAAAGAGTGTTCCAAATCACTACTGATCAGAGAAATGCAAATTAAGACAACTCTGAGATACCACTACACACCTGTCAGATTGGCTAAGATGACAGGAACAAATAATGATGAATGTTGGAGGGGATGTGGGAAAACTGGGACACTAATACATTGTTGGTGGAGTTGTGAAAGAATCCAGCCATTCTGGAGAGCAATTTGGAACTATGCCCAAAAAGTTATCAAACTGTGCATACCCTTTGACCCAGCATTGCTGCTATTGGGCTTATATCCCAAAGAAATACTAAAGAGGGGAAAAGGACCTGTATGTGCCAAAATGTTTGTGGCAGCTCTTTTCGTAGTGGCTAGAAACTGGAAGTTGAATGGATGTCCATCAATTGGAGAATGGTTGGGTAAATTATGGTATATGAAGATTATGGAATATTATTGCTCTGTAAGAAATGACCAGCAGGAGGAATACAGAGAGGCTTGGAGAGACTTACATCAACTGATGCTGAGTGAAATGAGCAGAACCAGAAGATCGCTGTATACTTCAATGTTGTATGAAGATGTATTCTGATGGAAGTGAATATCTTCAACCTAAAGAAGATCCAACTCACTTCCAGTTGATCAATGATGGACAGAAACAACTACACCCAGAGAAGGAACACTGGGAAGTGAATGTAAATTGTTAGCACTACTGTCTATCTACGCAGGTTACTTATATCTTCGGAATCCAATAATTAACGTGCAACGAGAAAATTGGATTTACACACATATATTATATGTTATACTGTAACACATGTAAAATGTATGGGATTGCCTGTCATCGGGGGGAGGGAGTGGAGGGAGGGAGGGGATAATTTGGAAAAATGAATACAAGGGATAATGATATAAAAAAAATTACTCATGTATATATACTGTCAAAAATTTTTTATAAATAAAATTAAAATTTAAAAAAAAAAGAAAAAAAAAGAAAAAAGCCATGTTGATTACTCAGATTAGAATTGTGAGGGATATGGGAGGAAATTCACCAGTCTCCACCATTGATTTGTGAATCTTGGTAATTCCCAGATTAAAAAAAAAAAATACATAAAAAAGCATTTACTTGTTTGCCATGTGTTAAGCTCTGGGTGAATGAAGTGACAGACTACTAAGGGTTGGAACTATCATTGATTCCATCATCCCAGTAGGTGATATTTAGGTAATGAATGGAGTTGACATGGGCACAAAAATAGCCTGGACCATAGCAGAAAGACCATATATTTCCACAAAGCAATGAGCAATCAGATTAGGCTTCAAAAATATTAAACATTTAAAAAATTTTAAATCCCACTCATTCTGTGGGTATGGGATGCTATTATAGGATCACAGATTTAGAGCAGGAAGGAATATTGAAAATTAAGTATTCATCCTCTTCCTTTTACAGATATAGGGGCAGCTAGGTGGCGCAGTGGATAGAGCACCAGCCCTGAATTCAGGAGGATCGGAGTTCAAATGTGGTCTCAGACACTTAACACTTCCTAGCTGTGTGACCCTGGGTAAGTCACTTAACCCCAGCCTCAGGGAAAAAACAAAAACAAAAACAAAACAACCTTTTACAGATATAGAAATTGAGGATGAAAAAATAAATTCTCCAAAGCCATATAGGTAAATTTCAGAGCCAGAATTTGAATACTGGTTCTGTTTCCAAATTCAGGGAATTTGCCACTGAATCATGCTGCCTTGCAAAGCATTAGGCAAAAAGAGTGAAGCTCTCAACAAATACAGCAAATAAAAAGAGGTCTGGGATACAGGGCTAGGCTGGCTATTGATAATGGTCCTTGAGAAAATAGTTCATGCATGTAAAAAAAAATTAGAGATTATATGCCACCAGGTGGCAATGTTGAGCAAAGCAGACAGCTATCAATCATCTCTTCAGGCGTGGGACCTTGAATGAGTATGGCCAAGAACCCTGGTAGGCCATCCTTCTAGTAAGTAGGGATTCTTTGGCAGATCTGAGAACATGATTTTCCTTTTCTTAGCAACTCTCACACTGTCCCTTTACAGTGGTGTACTGGGGTTTCGATTTTTCTTATTTTGTTTTGTTTTCCCCCATCCCATTTGTGCCAAATAGCTGCCTGGTAGGGAGAAAGGAAAATGCCCCCATTTTGTAGCTAAAGATTTTTAGCAATTGCATTTAAAAACACTTTGTTCATTCAGCCCTTCAGTAGAAACATTGCTCATCTAGGTTTAATGAACAATTAAAAACTCTAAAGGAAAGTTAATTAGGGTCTGTTCTAAGTGGTAAATGACAGTTCTATGACATAGAAAAGCAGATCATTACATGCATAAAGAGACTGCAAAAGCCTATGACTTTTATATATCACTACAAGGCATCTGTAACTAGGGGACGACAGATTGAGGCATCTTATGGCTCTGTATGACTATTGGCATTCCATTTTTAAATGATTTGATTGGATTGCTATTAAAAGGTTTAAATTAATTATTGCTATTCTCATCTATATAAATCATATATTTATTGTTATTATGACAAGATAAATCTGAGATCATCACTGATAGTTAAGGGGTGCAATGAATTAGGAAAAAATAAGACAGAATAAAGATACTTTCAGATTGAGTTTAAATAAGTGTACAAAAAACTCTGCTGTACCTAAAAATTAAACCTCCTTTTGGGAAGCTTCCAATTTTTAAAAATGTATATATTAGTAAATGATGTATCTTATAAAATTTTTGATTGCCTGTCATACTTTGAGATATCATGCCATAGTGAAAAGAAAGCTGGACCTGATATCAGGAAGACTTGAATTCAAATTTCAATTGAGACATTTAAGTAGTTGTGTGAATCTGGGTAAATCATTTAAACTCTTTGAACCTCATTTTTCTCATCTGTAAAATAGAAAGGACCAATTTGGTTGGTTGTTGTCTATAGTCCTCAAAAAGGACCAAAATCACTTCACTATGTCAAAGTCAAAGTATATCTGATAATGGCTTATCAGACCAATGTGAATTTAGAAGGTTTTACCATAGATCAGGCACAAATAGTCCATGTAGACATTTGGAGTGGAGATGTCTCTGAATTTGTGCATCTCACGTTTCTTTTGAGATACTGCAATTCCATCTCCTTTGATGAGGCTTTGCTAGGTGGTCCTTTGTCAGTGTCACATGTCATACAACAGATTCCAAAATTTTTCAGAGAAATATTGAGAGTGTCCTTATATCATTTCTGACCACCATGTCAGTACCTTCCTCATGTGACTTATCCACAAAATAGTCTTTTAGTCAAGCATAGATTTGGCATTCCAACAACATGGTCAGACCATCAGAGTTATACTTTTTGCAATAAAGTTTGAATGTTTGACCTTTCAGCTTGAAAAAGGATTTCATGAATAGAACCAGAAGATCTCTGTACACTTCAATGTTGAATGAAGATATATTCTGATGGAAGTGGATATCTTCAACATAAAGAAGATCCAACTCACTTCCAGTTGACCAATGATGGACAGAAACAACTACACCCAGAGAAGGAACACTGGGAAGTGAATGTAAATTGTTAGCACTACTGTCTATCTACCCAGGTTACTTATACCTTCGGAATCAAATTCTTAACGTGCAACAAGAAAATGGGATTTACACACATGTATTGTATCTAGGTTATATTGTAACATATGTAAAATGTATGGGATTGCCTGTCATCAAGGGGAGGGAGTAGAGGGAGGGAGGGGATAATTTGGAAAAATGAATACAAGGGATAATGTTATTTTAAAAATTACTCATGCATATATACTGTGAAAAAAATTATAAATAAATAAAATTTAAAAAAAAAAAAAAAAGAAAAAGAAAAAGGATTTCAGCGTCCACTATCTAATCTTGATAGGTGATCCGTCAGAATCTTCCTAAAACAAATCAAATGGAAATAATTCAATTTCTTGGCATAGTACTGGTATATTGTCCAGGTTTCACAGACCAATGAGGTCAGCACAACAGCTCTGTAGACCGTAAGTTTGGTGGGCAGTTTAATGCCTTTTATTTTCCACATTTTCCTTCAGAGCTTACTAAACATTAAGCTACCTGTAACAATACATAAGTCAATCTCATTTTCAGTGTATACATCCCTGGAAAGTATGCTGCCAATGTAAGTGAACTTATCCACAGTACTCAAAATCTCTCCTTTTGCTGTAACTGATTATTCCATACATGAATAGTTTGGTGCTGGCTGGTAGAGAAACTATGTTTTCTTGGTGTTAATTGTTAGGCCAAAATTAGCACTAGCTGCAGAGAATTGATCGATGCTTTGTTGAATAAAATAACACTACAGTACTTCTCCCTCCACTTTAATCTTGGCTTATAGCCTTTTCAAATTAAATCATTTACTATCAGTGTTGTGGCTGATCTTGATGCTATTTCTGCCCCTGTTAAAGGTCTCTGATAACATTATTGAAAACATCATGCTAAAAAGCATGGGAATAAACACACAGCCTTGCTTCACTCCATTAGTGCCTAGGAAACTTAAGAGCATTTGTCCATTATTCAGAACTATGGGCAAGCATATTATCATGAAATGATAGTACAATAGTGATTACCTTTTCCAGGCAACCAAATTTTGACATAATTTTCCATAGACCCTCTTGACTCACCATATAAAAGACCTAGGTCAGATTGACAATCGACTCTATACTGCTCCTGGCATTTCTCCTGAAGTTAATGGACAGCAAATCCCGTATTGACCATTCCTCAACCCTTTCTGAAACTACATTGGCTCTCCAATAAATGATCATCTTCCAGGTGAAAGATCAGTCAATTAAGGAGAACTTTGCCAGCAAAGACTAAGAGAAAGATTCTCCTCTGTGATTGTCATAGGACAATCTACTTCCTTTCCCTTTATAGAAGCAGACAATGGAGGCATCCTTGAACTCCTGCTCCTCTTGCCACATAATCTGGAAAATTTCAAGCAGCTTTTGTATAAGCAGTGGTCCTCTTATAAAACTCAGCTAGAATAGAATCAACACCAGGCATTTGCGACAGAAGAGAAGTCTAATGGCATTCAAAACCTCTTTTTTTCATTACAAAGTATGACTAGAGAGAGAGATGGGCTTCAATCTGCTGGTACATCCTGTGGAGTTCTCATTTTTTTATGAGCTTCTGAATTTTCCCATCATTTCAGTCTTTGTTAGGATTCTTATAAGGTGCTAAGTCACTGGAATGGATATAATTATCTAATTTAGCATGATACTTAACAATTCTCTAGTTCAGTAATGTATTTACTAGAATTCCACGAGATTCACACTTTTAAGAGAGCATAATTTTAAGGAGCTCCCACAAGCCCAGGAGTACGCACAAGCCCATTCTCTGGGAAGATATAAGGAGTTAGAATTGAGTCAAGGGAGAACTTCAGGGAAGCTCTAGGAGATTCAGAGCCAGGATTCAGTGGTTTCGCAAGTCCAAGAGATTCACAAGTCTAAAAGAAAAGTCTGCTCATGGACTTCTGGAATATTCAGAACTAGGATTGACTTCCTGGAGATGCACAAGGCAGAAACCCACAATCCCACACTCTTAGAGGCAGAGGCTGATTCATTCTAACTTCCACTGTTGTGCTGGTTAGAGACATTGGGAGAATGAGAGGCTGGGGGCTGAAGGACAAACATTTGGATTCAGACAAGAGCTCTTGAGGAATCAAGGAGAGAGGAAGGCCTCTAGAAAACTAGCTGAGCGCTAAGTGAAGGAGATAAGATTTGGAAAGAGACAGTAAAGGACTTTAATTCCTGGCTGCATTTGGGATTATTGAACTGAACTGAAACTAAGGCTGCCTCCAGAAGCTTCCCAAGAAATCTCCTCCCAGAGAACAATTACAATCTAGAGAAACAGAACATCACAAGTCTTGATGTTTCTGAGTATTCTGACCCAGATGAGCAAATGCAGTGTTGTATACCAAAGTTCAAAAAGCTTTCTACTCCTTTTCTGCTCCACTATTGCCAAGTGTATGTTGGCCCAACTTACCCTCCAAGTTGGCAACAAACTGTTCCCTCCCAGAGAAACTCTGATTTATTGCCATTAATTCTCCTAGTAGCCTTTTTGCCTTGGAGCTGCCACGTTTACTGAATGGGAATATTCAGTTTATGATCAGTCCAGTACTCTGGATTCATTGCCTTCCTCATTCTCATATCCTGTCTGTCTCTTCTCCTTACAATCACATAGTCTTATTAAATGCCAATGTTTGCTGCAAGAGTGCATCCATGAAGTTTGATTGAATTTAAGTAAACAGAATTGCCCAGAATGGTGTGCCTTCAAGAGAAAAGGTGCTGTGCTCCGTGAACAAAGCAAAATTGAATTAGCTCAAAAGAAACAGCCATTCCAAATGTTCATAGGGACTCTTTGTGTCTGACCTGTGGCAGAGCATTCTGAGCTCTATTAGTCTGATCAGCCATAATAATACACTGTACCTCTACTCTTTGAGAGTAGAGTCCTCTTTGAGAATAAAGGACAACAACCAAAGTCTTTGGCCCACAAATAGCCTTCAGGCTATCATAAAAGCACATTGGATAGTTGCCATTAGTGTAAAAGTGAATTTCACCTGTCTTCTTACTAAGCTTACATTTTACTTTAAAAAAAAAAATAAAAAAAATTGAGGCAGCTAGGACAGAGCACCAGCCCTGAAGTCAGGAGGACCCGAGTTCAAATGTGACCTCAGACATTTAGCACTTGCTAGCTATGTGACCCTGGGCTTGACCCCAATTGCCTCAACAAAATAAATAAAGTTTTAAACAAGAAGTATTTCTAATTAATTTGTCCCCTACCCCGTTCATTAAATAAATGTTTTTTTAAAAATCCATCAATACTCCCTAATGAATATTGATGCTAAAATCTTAAATAAAATATTAGCAAAAAGACTACAGAAAATCATCCCCAGGATAATACACTATGACCAAGTGGGATTTATGCCAGGAATGCAGGACTGGTTCAATATTAGGAAAACTATTAGCATAATCGACTATATCAATAACCAAATTAACAAAAACCATATGATCATCTCAATAGATACAGAAAAAGCATTTGATAAAATTCAACATCCATTCCTACTAAAAACACTTGAGAGTATAGGAATAAATGGACTATTCCTTAAAATAATAAGGAGCATATATTTAAAACCATCAGTAAACATCATATGTAATGGCGATAAACTGGAACCTTTCCCAGTAAGATCAGGAGTGAAACAAAGGTTGCCCACTATCACCATTACTTTTCAATATTGTACTAGAAACTCTAGCCTTGGAAATAAGAGCCGAGAAAGACATTCAAGGAATTAGAGTAGGTAATGAGGTGATAAACTATCACTCTTTGCAGATGACATGATGGTATACTTAGAGAATCCCAAAGGCTCTGCTAAAAAGCTATTAGAAATAATTCAGAACTTTAGCAAAGTTTCAGGATACAAAATAAATCCACATAAATCCTCAGCATTTTTAAATTTTTTTTTCCTCTGAGGCTGGAGTTAAGTGACTTGCCCAGGGTCACACAGCTAGGAATTGTTAAGTGTCTGAGACCAGTATCCTCAGCATTTTTATACATTACCAACACAATCCAACAGCAAGACATACAAAGAGAAATTCCATTCAAAATAACTGTCGATAGTATAAAATATTTGGGAATCTATCTACCAAAGGAAAGTCAAGAATTATATGAGCAAAATTACGAAACACTTGCCACAAAAATAAAGTCAGATTTAAACAATTGGAAAGACATTAAGTGCTCTTGGATAGACCGAGCGAATATAATCAAGATGACAATACTCCCTAAACTAATCTATTTATTTAGTGCTATACCAATCAGACTCCCAAGAAACTATTTTAATGACCAAGAAAAATAATAACAGAATTCATATGGAACAACAAAAGGTCGAGAATTTCAAGGGAAGTAATGAAAAAAAAAAATTAAATGAAGGTGGTCTAGTTGTACCTGATCTAGAACTGTGTTATAAAGCAACAGTCACCAAAACCATTTGGTATTGGCTAAGAAATAGACTAGTTGATCAGTGGCATAGGTTAGGTTCACAGGGCAAGATAATGAATAAAAATAGCAATCTAGTGTTTGACAAACCCAAAGATCCCAACTTTTGGGATAAGAATTCATTATTTGACAGAAACTGCTGGGAAAACTAGAAATTAGTATGGCAGAAACTAGGCATGGACCCACATTTAACACCACATACTAAGATAAGATCAAAATGGGTCCAAGATTTAGGCATAAAGAACGAAATCATAAATAAATTGGAGGAACATGGGATGGTTTACCTCTCAGACTTGTGGAAGGAGTTTGTGTCCAAGGGAGAACTAGAGACCATTATTGATCACAAAATAGAACATTTTGATTACACCAAATTAAAAAGTTTCTGCACAAACTAAACTAATGCAAACAAGATTAGAAGGGAAGTAACAAATTGGGAAAACATTTTTACAGTTAAAGGTTCTGATAAAGGCCTCATCTCCAAAATATACAGAGAATTGACTTTAATTTATAAGAAATCAAGCCATTCTCCAATTGATAAATGGTCAAAGGATATGAACAGACAATTTTCAGATGATGAAATTAAAACTATTTCCACTCATATGAAAGAGTGTTCCAAATCACTATTGATCAGAGAAATGCAAATTAAGACAACTCTGAGATATCATTACACACCTGTCAGATTGGCTAAGATGACAGGAACAAATAATGATGAATGTTGGAGGGGATGTGGGAAAACTGGGACACTAATACATTGTTGGTGGAGTTGTGAAAGAATCCAACCATTCTGGAGAGCAATTTGGAACTATGCCCAAAAAGTTATCAAAATGTGCATACACTTTGATCCAGCAGTGCTGCTATTGGGCTTATATCCCAAAGAAATACTAAAGAGGGGAAAGGGACCTGTATGTGCCAAAATGTTTGTGGCAGCCCTTTTTGTAGTGGCTAGAAACTGGAAAATGAATGGATGTCCATCAATTGGAGAATGGTTGGGTAAATTATGGTATATGAATATTATGGAATATTATTGTTCTGTAAGAAATGACCAACAGGAGGAATACAGAGAGGCTTGGAGAGACTTACATTAACTGATGCTGAGTGAAACGAGCAGAACCAGAAGATCATTATACACTTCAACAATGATACTGTATGAGAATGTATTCTGATGAAAGTGGATTATCTTCAACATAGAGAAGAGCTAATCCAATTCCAATTGATCAATGATGACAGAATCAGCTACATCCAGAAAAGGAACACTGGGAAATGCGTGTAAACTGTGAGCATTGTTTTTTTTTTGTTGTTGTTTTGTTTTGTTTCTCTTCTCAGATTATTTTTACCTTGCGAATACAATCCTTCTTTTGCAACAGCAACAACAACAAAATTCGGTTCTGCACATATATATTGTACCTAGGATATACTATCAGATATTTAATATGTATGGGAATGCCTGCCATCTAGGGGAGGGGGTGGAGGGAAGGAGGGGAAAAACTCAGAACAGAAGGGAGTACAAGGGATAATGTTGTAAAAATAAATAAATAAATAAAATAAAAAATTACCTATGCATATGTACTGTCAAAGAAAATGTTATAATTATAAAAATTAATAAAAAAGAAAAAAAATTTTTTTCTTTGACCTCATTAGGGTTTGTTGTGTGGGAATATATGCATTGATGATGATGGCATGGCACTTTCCTGAATAGAAAAATCTCATTGTCCTAAGACTGCCATTTACTCCTTTTGGGAGACATACAAGCTTGTTAATTAGATTAATTTTGATAGAAAAATCAATGCCAGTTTCATAGCAACCTCTATCACTGCAACCATTCCAGAAAAAAAATGTAACTAGCTCCAACTTCAATAAGCTGGCCTTCATTTACCAGCCTTGTTTTACTGAGGCTGCCATTTGGATGAAATATCTACTTAGTTCTCTCACAACAAGAGTTGTTCATTTTTTCAGGTCTGCTGGATTTCATGTTGTCTATAAGTGTGTACATATTCCATGTACCAATAATGAATTATCTTCATCGAAGTTTTTATGCATTTTGTGTGTTTTGACCACAGGGAAAGATCCCCACCTGCCATGATAAGCAGGACAAGGTTCCATGAAGTAGATAACTTTTAGGGCAACTTTCTAATTCCTTCCTCACATCAGCTAGTGAGCAGTGTGGTCTTTAAAAAACACTGTTCAGATTTGGAACTATGCTCAAAGAGTTATCAAACTGTGCATACCCTTTGACAAAGCAGTGCTACTACTGGGCTTATATCCCAAAGAAATACTAAAGAAGGGAAAGGGACCTGTATGTGCCAAAATGTCTGTGGGAGCCCTCTTTGTAGTGGCCAGAAACTGGAAACAGAGTAAATGCCCATCAATTAAAGAATAGCTGAACAAACTGTGGTATATGAATATTATGGAATATTATTGTTCTGTAAGAAATGACCAGCAGGATGAATACAGAAAGACCTGGAGAGACTTACATGAACTGATGCTGGGTGAAATGAGAAGGACCAGGAGATCATTATACACTTCAACAACAATACTATATGATGATCAATTCTGATGGATGTGGCCATTTTCAACAATGAAATGAACCATATCAGTTCCATTTGTTCAATAATGAATAGAACACCCAGCAAAAAACCTCTGGAAAATGAGTGTGAACCCCTACATAGAATTCCCAATCTCTCTGTTTTTTGTCCACTTGCATTTTTGATTTCTTTCATAGGTTAATTGTATACTATTTCAAAGTCCGATTCTTCTTATGCAGCAAAATAACTGTATGGATATGTATACATATATTGTATTTAACATATACTTTAACATATTTAACATGTATTGATTTACCTGCCATGTGGGGGAGGGGGTGGGGAGGAGGGAAAAAATTGGAACAAAAGTTTTGGCAATTGTCAATGCTGAAAAAAATTACCCATGCATAAATCTGGTAAATAAAAAGCTATATTAAAAAAAAAAAAAAAGATTGCTCAAACAAGCATTTATTAAGTGCTTAATATGTGTAAGGCACTATGTTAAGGATTGAGTATATGAATACAAGATTGTGCTCCAGCCCTTTATTTTTATTGTGTGTGTGTTTGTGTTTCTGATGTGTCTCTTATGAACAACATATCATTAAATTCTAGTTTCTAATCCATTCTGCTATCAACTTCCATTTTAGTAAGCTTATCCCATTTACATTCACAATATTGATTCCTGTTTTCCCCTCTATCCCATTTTCTTGTTTCTTCTTCTAGGCACCACAAATATATCCAGATGAAGACAATCTGAAGTCTGAATATCCTGAATTTGATGCATGTAGTCATTAGCTTCCATTCACCCAATTCCATTTTTTTTTTTTTTTTTTTTTTGCTGAGGCAATTGGGGTTTAGTGACTTGCCTACCTAAGGTCACACAACTAGGAAGTGTTAAATGTCTGAGATCAGATTTGAACTCAGGTCCTCCTGACTTCAGGGACAATGTACCACCTACTGCCCCACCCAATTCTAATTTTTAAGGAATTTCTTTCTTCAGTGGGCTTTTATATTTTCCCCCCACTTAGCTAATTCTGTTTTTTAGGTGTTTTTTTTTTCCTTCAGAACTTTTTTTTTTTCTTTTATCAAGCCATTAATTCTTTTTTCACAAATTTTTTCCTCTACCCTTTTGTCTTTTTAACTATTCCAGGAATTCTTATTGGGCTTGAGTCTAATTAGCATTTTTTTCCTTTGAGGTTTTATATGTTTTCACATTGCTGTCTTCTTCTGAGTTTATATCTTGGTCTTTCCTTCCACTGCAGTAGCATTTTAAAAAAATTATTGTTTGTTAATTTTTCCAGCTTATTTCCTGACTTTGCACTTTATGTCAAAATTGGACTCCATTCACTTGGTGGCAGGGAAGCAGTGTGCTAAGTTTCATGCTTTTTTGTGCTCCTGTTTTCAAAGCTAGTTCTGGGAGTCTTCAAAGTTTTGGTGTTTCCATGGTGGTATGATGTTTGGGGAAATGTGGTCACTGTTTTCCACTTTTAGGTTCTGTTCTTTTCCCAAGAAGGGATTCTCAAAGCCATGAGTGCCCTAGAACTGTGACCAAGAAATGTATATGGGCAATAGGGTTGCCGTCAGTGCCAGCAAAGGGTCCCCTGTAATTTCTTTATAATTAATTGTCCAAGCCCCTTACTATCTCTGAGATCTCCTAATGCTGTTACTGCTGTACCCACTGTTGCTGTTGCTTCCCTCACATGTATGGGCTCTGGATAGACCCTCACCTAGCCCAAACTTCCTAACTTAGGAAGTTTTCTTCAAGTCAGAAAAATGTCTCACCTTAAACTTTTGGTGACTCACCAGCTTCAAAATTTGATTTAAGGTGTTATTTTAAAGTTGTCTGGAAGGAATGTTGCCTTTAGTTCTCTATCTTGACCAACTATAGTTTTTGAGAGGTTCACAGAGCACTGAGAGATTAAGTCAAAACAGCAAACATTTACTAAGTCCTTAAAATGTGACAGCCACCATGCTAAATATTGAGGATACAAAGAAAACCAATTCTCCTTCCTCTCCCCCCAAAAACCCCCAGTTCTTCTCTCAAGGAACTCATAGGTTGATGGGGTTAAGTAATTTGTCTAGAGTCATACTGCTAGTATATCTCAGAGATGAGATTTAACCCAGCTCTCCAGCTGAGCTGCTTCACACTGCTTCTATATAATACTATTAACTCATATTGTACTTTCAGTCTTCTGAAACTCCCAGGTCTTTTCTTGATGAGCTTGTTGTCTTGTCATGCCTTCCTCCATCTTATACTTTGTCAGTTTTTCCAACCTAGGTTAAGATTATAGCTTTATTCTTTTGTTTTTAGAAGAACCCCAGAGAAAGGAACTTAGTCAAAGTTACATGGCCAGTAAATATAGTAGAGCATACTAGAATGAAGATTATCAGTTTCCAAATTCAGAGCTCTTTTTTTTTTTTTTTTTTTTTTTGCTATGCCAGATTTTCAAAATAATAATGAAAGCCAGAAAAATTGTGCACATTTTCACAAAGTCTTAACTTTCTGTGTTATGGTTTATGTTTCCATTGGTAAGAGAAAAGTTGAGAACAAGGACTATAATTACTTAAATTTATCTCCTGCCCCTTTGTCCTTTATACTCAGTGATTTGGGAATGAGAGGGAATTTTTTTTTTTAATAACAAAGAAAAACAGTTCAGCAAAAAGAACCAACATAGTGACCATATCTAATGATAACTAAAATGTTATATTCTTATAGGCCTCCACAGTTTTGAGGATCAAGGTATGTTTCATTATCTATTCTTTAAGACTTTCTTTGGCTTTTCAGTTATTCAAAGCTCAGCTTCCTTTCAATGTTCTTTTTATTTACATTTTTATAGTAGCTTTATAAAACATTTGTTTGGTTCTGCTTATTTTTACAGATTTTCATGTCTTCACGTTGATTCTTATTACAAAAAAAATTCTATTACATTCACATATAATTTATTAGGTGGACATCTACTTTTTTTTGGGTCTTTGTTACCACAAAAAGTGCTGCTATAAATGAATATTTTGGTACCTTTTTTGTGTCTTTACTTTCCTTGCTTCATTTTGAGATTACTAGATCAAAGGGTATATATAGTTTTATAATCCCTCTTGCAGGATTTCAAAATATTTTCATAACAATTGAATAATTTCACAATTCCACTGAATATATTAGTGAACTTGTCTTTCTATGGTACTTCAGGTGTTGACTTTTTTTCCCTATCATTGCAAATTAGTATGGCATGAGTTGACACTTCAGAATTTTGGTTTGCATTTCTCCCACTAGTAATAATTTGGAGCATATTTTTGAAAGGCCAATTATTACATACCCTTCTGGCAGTTACAATTACTAGTCTGTCCTAGGTCCAACAGAGTACCTTTGACCACTGACCTTTTCAGTGTCAACTCTACCCGGCTTGCCTCCTCTGAGGCCTTCAAAGGTCTCTGGCCACAATTTCTTGAATAGTAGTTTAATAACCAATAGCGCACTCAAGAACAACCACGTGTAATCTTAAAAGCCTTTATTATACCTACTCACATAATGCCCTGACTTGCCCTTAACTCCCTAGTGAACACCTGGTCTGAAGACCCACGTGTTCACTACCAAACTCCTTACCTCTCTTGGCTATCCATCAGCTTGGCTCAGCTACCCCAGGCTAGGGAGCCAGGTTAAAGAGAGTGACTGGCTGCAAGCAGTGGGCTTGTAAAGGTCCTGTGAGGTCACACACACAGCCAACCAGCGAGAGAGCCATCACTCATTACGAAGCTATCTCAATATGGCCAGAATCCCACCCACAGGACAGTCCTATATCCACAGAGATTACTTCTGGGCCACTCAAATCTCCTGTTGCGCTGTGGCCGCCCATTTAAAGGGCCCTTACAATTCCCTTCTCTTGTTTTGCAGGAACCGCATCCTTACAGCCACTTGTAGTTTTCAATTCTTCTTTTGAAAACTCTTTTTATCTTTTGACGCTTTATTTATTGGGGAATGGATCTTGAAAATTTAGAGAAGTTCTCTATGTGTCTTGAATATTGGTTTTTTATTGGTATTATTTGACATAAATTTTCCCCCTACTCCATTGTCTTGTCTTTTTTATCTTTATTAATTTTATTGATGCAAACTTTTAAGTTTTATGTAATTGAAATGATCTATTCTTTTATAATTTGCTCTATTCCTTGAACTTTCTTAGCCATAGTTTTAAAAAGGTATCTCCTTTCATTCTTATCTAATTTTTTTTCTGATGTTATTATAAATACTTAGGTTCTGTATCCATACTATGCATATTATTATGTAAGAAGAGGGTAAAGGTAAGATATATCTGGCTGAAAGAACTAGTCACTCTCTCTCTCTAACTACCACCTTTAAGTGAGTAGAAGTGCTATTTCTTAGCTCCTCTCTACCTAAATCCCCTAAATATGGCTTACCTTTTATCCAATGCTCTTACTTCCCTTCTCTTTTAACTTGCTTTATTTAGGATGGTATTTGGGACCCTGTACCTCTCATTGCTGCATTTTACTATGGGTACCAAATTCACTGGCTGTCTATAGTTTTGTATTTCTACTTTAAGCAACCTAAATTACACTCCTGAATTCTGAAAATCTCCTCCTGGCAAGATTTCAATATCTAAGGGTAAGAATGGAGTTCTACAGACAATTCTCAGATGATGAAATTGAAACTATTTCCACTCATATGAAAGAGTGTTCCAAATCACTACTGATCAGAGAAATGCAAATTAAGACAACTCTGAGATACCATTACATACCTGTCAGATTGGCTAAGATGACAGGAACAAATAATGATGAATGTTGGAGGGGATGTGGGAAAACTGGGACACTGATGCATTGTTGGTGGAGTTGTGAAAGAATCCAGCCATTCTGGAGAGCAATCTGGAACTATGCCCAAAAAGTTATCAAACTGTGCATACCCTTTGATCCAGCAGTGCTACTACTGGACTTATATCCCAAAGAAATACTAAAGAGGGGAAAGGGACCTGTATGTGCCAAAATGTTTGTGTCAGCTCTTTTTGTTGTAGCTAGAAACTGGAAGATGAATGGATGTCCATCAATTGGAGAATGGTTGGGTAAATTATGGTATATGAAGGTTATGGAATATTATTGCTCTGTAAGAAATGACCAGCAGGAGGAATACAGAGAGGCTTGGAGAGACTTAAATCAACTGATGCTGAGTGAAATGAGCAGAACCAGATCACTATACACTTCAACAACAATGTTGTATGAAGATGTATTCTGATGGAAGTGGATATCTTCAACATAAAGAAGATCCAACTCACTTCCAGTTGATCAATGATGGACAGAAATAACTACACCCAGAGAAGGAACACTGGGAAGTGAATGTAAATTGTTAGCACTACTGTCTATCTACCCAGGTTACTTATACCTTCGGAATCTAATACTTAATGTGCAAGAAGAAAATGGTATTTGCACACATATATTGTATCTAGGTTATATTGTAACATATGTAAAATGTATGGGATTGCCTGTCATCAAGGGGAGGGAGTAGAGGGAGGGAGGGGATAATTTGGAAAAATGAATACAAGGGATAATATTATTTAAAAAATTACTCATGCATATATACTGTGGAAAAAAATTATAAATAAAAAAATAAAAATAAAAATAAAAAGTTGAACAGTGAAAAAAAAAAAAGAATGGAGTTCTATATATTTGAAAGAAATACTATCCTACACTATGTGATGATATGATGAGCAACAGCCCATAAGATCCAATAGATAAACTTGGATGTTACATTGTTCTTCTATTTAGTACCTCACTATTCCTGGAATGTATCACATGAACCATAACAAACAGGTACAAATAGCACAAAGTAGAAGGTACATAGAGTTCTGGCTTACCAATACCTGCCTGAAGGCAGTCATTTCTCATCCTAGTGTCTTCATTCCATCAGGTCTCCAATAACATGAACCAATAGTTCTATCTCTTTAAAAAAAAAAAAAAGAATTTATTTATTTTTTATGAACCAATAGTTCTCCACATGAATTCACTAGTCTTATTTCTTTCTTTCTTTCTTTCTTTCTTTTTTTTTTTTTAAATATTTTAATAGTTTTTATTTACCAGATATATACATGGGTAATTTTACAACATTGACAATAGCCAAACCTTTTGTTTTAATTTTTCCCCTTCTCCCCCCCCCCCCACCAAGATGGCAGGTTGACCAATACATGTTAAATATGTTAGAATATAAATTAAATACAATATATGTATATATGTCCAAACAGTTGTTTTGCTGTACAAAAAGAATCGGACTTTGAAATAGTGTACAATTAGCCTGTGAAGGAGATCCAAAATGCAGGCGGACAAAATTAGAGGGATTGGGAATTCTATGTAGTGGTTCATAGTCATCTCCCAGAGTTCTTTCGCTGGGTGTAGCTGCTTCAGTTCATTACTGCTCTATTGGAACTGATTTGGTTCATCTCATTGTTGGAGAGGGCCACGTCCATCAGAATTGATCATTATATAGTATTGTTGTTGAAGTATACAACGATCTCCTGGTTCTGCTCATTTTACTCAGCATCAGATCATATAAATCTCTCCAAGCCTCTCTCTATTCATCCTGCTGGTCATTTTTTACAGAATAATAATATTCCATAACCTTCATATACCATAATTTACCCAACCATTCTCCAATTGATGGGCATGCATTCATTTTCCAGTCTCTAGCCACTACAAAAAGAGCTGCCACAAACATTTTGGCACATACAGGTCTCTTTTCCCTCCTCAGTATTTCTTTGGGATATAAGCCCAATAACAGCAATGCTGGATCAAAGGGTATGCACAGTTTGACAACTTTTTGGGCACAGTTCCAGATTGCTCTCCAGAATGGTTGGATTCGTTCACAGTTCCACCAACAATGCATCAGTGTCCCAGTTTTCCCACATCCCCTCCAATATTCATCATTATCTTTTCCTGTCATCTTAGTCAATCTGACAGGTGTGTAGTAGCCTTATTTCTACGCTGTATGCTGGAGGTGACACTGTGAGAAATGGCTCAATTTTTTAAGATTTTAAAGTTTTTTTTAATATTTTATTTTTTATTTTTTAACATTTGTTTTAAAACTGAGTTTCAGATTTTCTCCTTTCTTCCCCCTCCCTCCCCATTGAGAAGGCACAAGTAAAGTTATGCAAAACATTTCCATAAAAGTAATGTGAAAGAAAACACAGATTTCCCTTTACCCCAACAAAACCTGTCAAGAAAAATAAAGTTTAAAAAAAAAAAAGTATGCTTCAATCTGTATTCAGACGCAATCTTTTCTTTCTTTGGTATGGATAGTATTTTTCATTATAAGAGCAAAGGAAGATAGGACAAAAGTTTGACAAGAATCATGCTAAGAAAGAAACCTCATAAAAGAAAAGGAAAATCAAGAAGGGAAGCAAAAGGCAGGGTCAGAGAGAAAAAAAGGAAGCCCTAATTTCCACACTTTGGGATAATCTGGACCAATGCAAAGCAGCTTCTGTCTCAAGAGCCTGGAGCCCAAGGAACAGTTTATATATTTGCATAAATTAGCTAAGTGGTGGATGAATCTAAGTACCAATGTTCCATGGAGGACACCTTCTAAGTGACTCTAACTACTGAGAAGGGAATGTCTTCATTATGCCTAGTTCCCTTTGCCTCAAAAGCTCAGCCAGGCTCTTGTGTTTTACAATCTTATCACTGAATGATTCAAAGACAAGTTGAAGAAGAAGAAGGTCTTCATTAATTATATCCTTTTTGACTTTAATAATAGCAATGCCATTTCTGGAGATTTTCCAGGCCAAGAACTTTCCTTTCTTGTGGTTTGAATTGCCAGGCCTTCGTGTGGTTTAATCTGGATCCAGGCAGTGAAGAAATTCAAATGATGGTACAAGAATACTTGGAAGGGGGAGAGTGGAGAGGGAAACTTCTAGCTAAGCCTTCTGTCAGAGGAAATATCTTCAAAGATCCAGTTCTTGGCACAGTGTTTGGTACATTGTAGGCCCTTAGTAAATGTTAGTAAAGCATTGTGTTATATAGGATTAATAACTTCTTTGGCTATTTAATGAGAGTATAGAGGGAAGACTCTCTTCCTACTGCATCCAGAGGATTATGATAAGCACAGTCATGCAAGCACGTCCCATTTGGGGTTTTCTTGGCAAAGCTAATAGTTTGCTATTAACTTCTCCAGCTCATTTTATAGTTAAGGAACAGCAATCAGAGTTAAGTAGCTTGGCCAGATTTGAAGTGAGGTCTTCCTGATTCCAGCCCAAACATGCTATCCATTGCACCACCCAGCTGACTATAATACAGAGAAAAATTCAACATTTAAATAAGACAAGGTGTCTGATCTCATAAAGTTTACAATTTAATAAAAAGATAGGAAATATTTACAAATAATTCTGCAGTAAACTTTTTGTTGCTATACATGTAAAAACCCTATTTGAGGATATAGGTGTGTATTATAGAATGTGATACAAAGCAAGAACAATATCTATCAGAAATTCTTGGAATTAAAACATGAAACCCTAACCTTTAGCTTGCTTCTTAACTGGTTACCTTATTATTAATAATTAATTATTAATTATATATGCCTATATAATTAGGTAAAAATAATAATTACCTCATTTGTTGTTGTTGAGTAATTTCAGTTGTGACTGACTTTTTGTGACCCCATTTGGGGTTTTCTTGGCAAATATATTGCAGTGGTCTGCTATTTCCTTCTCTATTCATTTTACAGATGAATAGTTGGATCAGTTCACAACTCCATCAACAATGTATTAGTGTCCCAGTTTTCTCACATCCTCTCCAACATTCATTCTTATTTTTTCCTGCCATTTTAGCCAATCTGAGAAGTGTATAGTGTTGCCTCAGAGTTATCTTAATTTGCATTTCTCTGATTAGAGAATTTTTATATTAGAGCATTTTTAATATGACTAAAAATGAAAACTTAAGTTTTCTTGGTTTTTCAACTGTAACAGGGGAACAATAATAGAATCTATATCACAGGGTTGTTCTGAGGATCAAGTGAGAAAAAATTTTGCACAGCATTTAGCAGAGTACCTGGTACATAATTTCTTTCCCCCTCTGTCTCCTGGTCTAGGCTTGAACAAACATCAATTATTACTGGCCTCCTTATTGTATAATAATAACAAATAGTAAAAAGGTATAGATATATGAGTAATTTACATGACAATCATTAGAAAGATAATTAATAGACCCAGTCAAGTACCTGTAGTGAAATATTGTTATAAATTAAGGATAGAGTCTTCATTGGACTTAATTCTTTCTATTGCATTCTTATTTGGTATAAGTGACTTAATACTGGTTTTTACCTAATGCTCATTGCAATTTTAAAATTTCTGACCCTTTCTTCCCTCAATTTTTAATAAAGTAAAAAATGTTAAGAAATTGACTTTTGAAATTAAAATGTAAATAGAACATAAAACTTTGGAAAGATCTCATTCTAGTTTTTATGGTACAACAGTCAAAATAAAAAATTGGGGGTATTTGAGTAATTTGAAATTTCAACTTTTGTGGCATTTAATTGTTGAATTGGGAAAGATGAGTTCTTTTGCCCCAAATATTTTTATATCTATGCCGAATCTAATTTTAAAAAGCATAGGTAAATATTTCAACAATGCATGGCCTATAAGAAAAGTCACATCTAGGGACATCTCCATGCTTTGCAAAAGCAGAAAAAAGAAGCAGTTATCAACTCTAATTCTTTCACTATGAGTGGTTATGAATTTTGACTCCTTCAAAACACTGGAACTCACAGTCCAATGAATCTGTTCTCTCAGGATGACAGTTAAAGTCTCTCAGGAATTCTCTACAAAATGTCTTCTGCACAGAATAAAGAGTTTGTGGTTGGAGTATTTTATGTAGGTTGGACTAGTTTCCCTTGAAAGGAGCAGGAAGATCATTCTCAAGATCATCATTAGTTTGACTTCCTTTTTAGATAAAGATAAAAGGTCCAGCCTAAGGGGAATTAATTGACATTGGAAGTGTTAGCATAGTTCTTAAGTCCTTCTAGACTCAGATGACTGATTGCAATGTTAAATGTAGGAGGAGAGTAGCTGTTTGGGTTTTTGTTTGTTTTGTTTTTGTTAGTTCCTAGAACTATTATCTTTTTTATTTTTAGTAATTGTATGCTTTTTTCTGTTTTTAATTGTATCATTCTTATGCTTTGTTATATGCAAAACCATTTTATCATGTTTTGTGGTCCCTGAGTATTTGAGTATCTCATCATATAGAACCATTTTCCTCAAATTGTCCTGTGTTAGGCTGGGTCCAGAAGAAAATCAATTTAATTCTCTGGATTCTCTAGCATATTAACTGTAGATGAGTTAACTGTCTGGACCCAAGATTCTATTGCCTCTTAAAGGTATGACAATAAAACTAATTCTGTGAGAGATGATTTGTGGGTGAAAAGATTTTAACGTAGACAACTTTTTTTAGGCAACTTTGAAAAGAATTTGCTCATGTTGTAATGCCAGAGAAACTGAGCAAAATAGAGATTAGAGAACAATTCAATAATTTATTAAATGGGAGAGATTTACTGCAACCAATGGACTCATGGTTGGTCCCAGGGCTGAAAAAGACCATAATCTCAAAGAATCCAACCCCAAAGTCAGACACACGAGATTCTTTTATAGGGTAACAAGAACAATGACATAATGGGAGAGGTACTTGGATGGGGTTGACCTAATGGAGGGAAGAACCTAGGATGATAGGATGACAAAGGTACTGGAGAGGCTCCTGATATTCTAATGATGTCTAAAATAGATAAAGACCTTTATCCCATCAAACATTAAGAGGGAATAAGTATAGCCTAAGGTCTAAGATATAAGACCTTTATCCCATCAAACATTAAGAGGGAATGGTTATAACCTGAGGTAGAGTAACTGAATAGGACAATTAGGGAAACTGGGTCTGGACTTTAAGAGAACTGTGTGGCACAACCATATAACTTCAATAGACTAGTGATGGAAAGTACTATCTGCATCTAGAGAAAAACTATGGAGATTGAATGTGGATCAAAACACAATATTTTTTTTTTTTAAGGGATCATCACATACAACAGTTTTTTTCATTTTGTATTTTATTAATTGGGAAATCAAAAGGTGAAGAAATTATGCTGCAGTCACATTAGTGGCAAAGTTATTTCCACTATTTCTAATTAGTTTTTGTCCTACATTGGAAGTAGGTGGTTTTTATTTTCTTTTTCTTTTAATTAAAATTTTTTTTTCTTGATGAAATTTGCTTTAATACATTTTAATCATAATTAATTAATGATAATATCATTTAATATCAAAAAATTATAAAGAAAATAAAGTGCAAGAAAACAACAACAGCAACAACAAAAAGAGTGAAAATGCTATGTTGTGAACCTCACTCAGTTCCCACAGTCCTCTCTCTGGGTGTAGATGGCTCTTTTTATCACAAGATCATTGGAACTGGTCTGAATCATTTCATAAAACACAGTATTTTCATAACCTTGTTGTTGCTGTTGTTGGTTGTTTGCTTGTTGTTGTTTTTTTTCTCATGGTTTTGTTCAATTTTGATCTGATTTTTCTTATGCAATATGCTGAATATTTAAATATGTTTAGAAGAATTGCACATGTTTAACCTATATCAGATTGCTTGCTGTATTGGGGAGGGGGAAAGGGGTAGAAAGGGAGAAAAAATTGGAAAAGGATTTTGCCAAGGTGAATGTTGAAAATTATCTTTGCATGAATTTGGAAAAAAAAAATTAAATTAAATTTTAAAACCCCCCAAAATTAGGGGAAAAAAGTTTGTCCATAAAAGCAGAAAGCAATAGGATATTAGTTGTATAGAATAGAAGGGTCCAAGAAAAGTTTTCTTAAGACTGTTAGGAACTAAATATGTTTGTAGGAAAAAGAATACAAAGGAGGAAAGACTGAAAATACATGAAGGAGAGAAGATTTCCGGAGCAAGTTCCTGGAGGAGAGGGAAGGGGATAAGATTAAGAGGCACAGGCGTTACCAAAGAGTTTCTCATTTTGAGAAAGAGGAGAATGATGACGTTCAAAAGTTTTGAGGAGAGAAGTTGAGAGAGTCCTTATCAGTATCAATTTTCTCAGTAAAGTAGAAGAATGGATTCCCAGATATAGCTTCTGAAGACTTAGTGGAAAGAGTTTTAGTTTTCAAGTCAAAGGACTCAAAATGGAATATCAACTCTTATGCTTGTATAATCATGGACAAGATGAGGTGGGAGTGGGATGTCACATAACTTCCTCAAATCTCTGTTTTCTCATCTATAAAATGAGGAGTTTGGGTCAGATGGCCTATAAATTTCCTTCTAGTTCCAGATCTACCTTCAAAGGCTAATGGGTATTGAAGAGTTTCACTGATCTGTTTTAGTTCTTGAAATTAGAATTGATACAGTTGGCAGTGCTTATTTTCTTTTTTTCCTTCTTTAATCTTAAGTATTTACTTCTCTTATCTCCTAAAGGCTCAAATGCCTGGGGTCCTGTCAGTCAGTCAACAACCATTTATTAAGCACTGGGGATACAAAGAAAGGCAAAAACAAAGCCCTGCCCTAAAGGAGTTCATATTCAAAGGGAGATGACATGCAAATTACAACTTGAATACAAATATATTTATATGCATATATAAAATAAATATTTTGTCATAAATATGATATATAATTATATTACATATGTGTATGTACACACATATATTATGTATATATCCATATCTACATCTATATATCCCCAACTTATTTTAGTCCAGTTCTATTCAGTATTCTCCTAGGCTACTTACTATCTCTCACATTTGTCCTTTAATTAAATAAATAATTTAATGAAAAAAACTTGATGAATTCAATTCTGACAATATTGCAACCCAGAGTTTCTGCTATTTTTGGCACTCAGAACCCCTGGGATCAGGGATAAGAAAGAGTGCTCATTTGGATGGTTTATATCAAGATGGACTCTTTCCAATATATTAGGAAGGATAAGACAGGATGGTAGACTAGGAACAGGATAGGTGGAAGATATAGAACATTAGCTTAGATGCAAGAGATTGCTAGATATTAAGGACATTTTGGTCTCATAACCATGAAGAATCAGATGCAGGCACAGTAAGTAAGGTTTTTTATTTTGTTTTGTTTTGATTAAAGCTTTTGATTTTCAAAACGTGCATGGATAATTTTCAATATTCACCCTTCCAAAACCTTGTGTTCCAAATTTTTTCCCTCCCTTCCCTCCACTCACCTAGATGGCAAGTCATTCAATATATGTTAAATATATGCAATTCTTATATACATATTTCCTCAATTATCAAGGCACACTAAGTTCACTGCAGCAACTGTAATGAAGTTCCTTCAGTTTGAGGTATCAATTTCTTTCTTTTTTTTTTAATGCAGAAAAGATTTATTTTACATTTTTGCAAGAATGGGTACTTAAGTGTGTGGAAACATTTCTGAAACTCCAAAATTATCATTTTATTTCCTATCATGAAGCACGAGTCCTTCCCCCAGAGGAATCAATTTTTTTCAGTTCATTTCAAGTTCTTCATTTGACAGCAAAATATCTCTGCAAAGGAGTGTTTATGTAGAAGCCTAACTGTCCACAGTAGAGGAGATGGGGAAAGGAAACCCACACATAAGACTAATATATCCCAAAGAAATTTATTAAAGAATATTCCTTATAGACAACTGGAAATAAGAGTTAAGTACTATGGGTTTCTCAATCTCTGTCCAGAATAGGCATACTAACAATATTTACCTCATAGAGTAGATCTAAAGATCCAATGAGATAATATTTGCAAAACACTTAGCACAATGACTGGCACAAGGTGCTATGTAAAAGTTCATTCCCTTCCAATTTTCCTCCTCCTTACCTACCAGGAGAGAATGTTATGTGCTCTAAATATCAAATGACCTCTGGATGCAACCAAAGTGAAATACTCTATAAATCTAAGTTTAACCATTAAAGAAAAAGAAAAAAGATACTCAATTAAAAAGAGATTTTTCAGGGTTTTCTGAGAGTATCCTATTCATCATTTCTCATAGAACAATAATATTCCATCACATCTCTTGTGATATTTTTATGGAAAAGATGAAAAGCTGTTGGCTGGAGAATAGCATCATTAGGCAAATTTGGTGCCCCTTGCCAAGGATGTGAAAGTTCACATCAATCTGGAGTCTAGTGGAATACCTTAGGGGCTTGGTCCTCGGTGCTAGTCCAGTCAACATTTTTAACAATGACTCATATGAAAGGATAGATAGTATATGGTTAAAAGGAAGCTGAAAGAACTCACAAATTCATTTGATTACAAAATCTGGATCCACAAAGATTGCAACAAAACAAAATAGTGAGCTGAAAGTAATAAGAAAACTTTGTATAAAAAATTTGTGTGATTCCTACCAAGCAGATGGTAAGAAAAAGAAAAACCATTTATATCACCTAGTATGATCAGGGAAAACTTCATGAAGAAGGCAAACTAGAGCTTGGCCCTGAAAGTTTTGAATAAATCAAAGGATCAGAAGGGAATATTAAGCATGGGATTTGCTGGGAGAGATTGTTTATTACCTGGATAACCTTGGGCAATTTGACATCTCTCTGAAGTGTAGTTTCCTTCTACAATGTGAAGGGGTGGGACTATGTGATTTTTTGACATCCTTTTGCATTTTAGATCTATGACTCTATGATTCTAGATAGTAGAAATATATAATGGTGTGATGCAAGTCATGGGCTGTCATGGTATGAAGACATTTCTTTGTCTTATTAGTTCCATGTGGGGAAACTATGCAAACAACTATGCACACAGGCTATATATAGGACACACTGTAAATTATCATTAGGCACTAGAATTAAAAAAGATTAAGAATGGTTTCCTGTAGAAGACAAGAGATTTAGAAGGGATTTATAGGAAGCTGGGGAAGTCAAGAAGAGAAGGGAGGATATTGCAAGCATGGGAACAGACAATGAATGTTTAAGATCAGTTTGGCTTGACCTTAGAATTAGGGTAGGACAGTCACTCTAAAAGTTTTCTGTTCACACATCCAAAGGATTGTAAGATCGAAAGGATGGGAGGACTTACCCATACCATCAGAGTTTCAGAACTGTAAAGGATTGAAGTCTGTAGATTTAAATCATCTATGTTTTTCCTGGTTTTAATTATTGATAGCTCAGAGTTGCTCTGCTTCCAGGAGCAGGATCTTTGTTTAATTTGATTGAAGCTCTCTTTCTCTTTTTTTTTTTCCTTCTATTTCTTATTTCACAACATAGGTAATGTGGAAATAGGTTTTACATGATTGCACATGTATAATCTGTATCAAGATTGCTTGCCATCTTGGGGATAGGGGAAGAAAAAAAAAATGGAACTCAAAATCTTACAAAAAATGAATGATGAAAATTGTCTTTATATGTATATAAATACTATTTATATTAATAATTATTTTAAAATGAAGGCTATTAATGTTATTTTATTTCTTTAATTTTATTAAATTTAGTAAATTATTTAATAAATTTATTTAATGTTATTATACTATTATTGATTAGATTTCTTAAAATGTGCTATTTTTCAAGGAATTTACTGAACCCTGTCTCTAGTTCTACTTTTTTTTTTTTTTTTTTTTTTTAGAGATTGGTATAAATGGCAAGTTTTGCTGCCTTGCTTCAAAATTCAAGATTCTAAATGCCATACAATCTTTTAACTTTGAGTTATAGGACTTCATGAGTATACAGATCAAGCTGCCTACATATCCTTATAATCTTTTCATGATTATCTTAAACCTTACTTTTATATTATTTCTTCTTGTTGATAGTTTTATTGCTTTAGTTCAACATCTAGAGCAAAAAAAATACTCTACCAATCTCTTTCCATTAATGTCTTGAGTCTTCTTTCTTCATTTGTTTCTCAATATATCTCTCCAAAACACTTTTCTTTTTTAAATAGCATTTTATTTTTCTAAATACACAGAAAGATAGTTTTCAATATTCACCTTTGCAAAAACTTGTGTTCCAAATTTTTGTTTCTCTCTCTCTTCCTTTCTTCCTCCCCTAGACAGCATACTTCTAAACATATTTCTATATTTATCATATTGCGCAAGAAAAAGGAACAAAATATCATGAGGAAAAAAAAAAAAAGGAACAACAAAAAAAATGAAAACACTATGCTTTGATCCACATTCAGTCTCCACAGTTTTTTCTTTGGATGCAAATGGCTCTTTCCATCACAAGTCTATTGGAATTTCTGTGAATCACCTTCTATGGAGAGAAACACTGAACATCATCAGATATGTGTCCTAGATCTTAGATTTCAAAAAGTTCAGAGAAAAAAAGAGATACACATAGTTTCATAGGAGGCTTTTGGAATTCAAATTTAGAACTAGCTTGGAGCTTTAAAAGTGTCTATTTTAAACTCCTACATTTTAAAGATGAAGGCCCAGAAAGATTAAATGATTTGTCAAATGTTATGCAAAAAATGGCCAGTGGCCAGTGGCAAGATTTGAACCCAGATCCACTTATTCTAAATCCTGTGATCTGTACCATCCTATTCCGGGTTTAAGAGAAATTGACTCACTCAAGAAGAATAGACAAAAAGGTTGAAGAGGATGTCAAATACAAAATTCTGGTAATAGAGTTAACATGAGTTACTTAGATAGAAAAGAAACTAAGGACATGTTTGAAAAAAATCAGTGTTATTGCATAGGTAGTTCTCTAATATATTCAGATTCTCCTGATTCCCGGATTGGCATTCTATCCATTGCACTCACTATCTCTAATGTATTCAAAATCAAAAGAGAGACTTATAAAAGATTAAAGTTGCAGCACAAAATGAAGAAGACTCAAAATTGCAGCAAATTTTTATGATAATAATGCTAGATTTATCCCAGAATGATAAGAAGCTTATGGAAATAATGAGACAACAAGGAGATGTTAAGAAATTGTTAGAAACAAGAAGGGGAATAAAGAATATTTAAGCTTGATATTTAGGGCAAATATTATAACACAAATGGGTGAGAGAGCAAGGAAAACTGACCATCTTGTTCCTGTCTTCTCTGTCATGAAGGATAGTATTCAATAGAAAGTCAAGAATTTCAAGGAACCACTTCACACCTCTCAGATTAACTAAGATGAGAGGAAAAAATAATGATAAATGTTGGAGGAAATCTGGGAAATCTGGGACACTCATATATTGTTTTTTTTTTTTAATTTTTAATTTTTTTATTATATATATATATATATATTTTTTATAATATTATCCCTTGTATTCATTTTTCCAAATTACCCCCCCCTCCCTCTATTCCCTCCCCCCGATGACAGGCAATCCCATACATTTTACATGTGTTACAATATAGTCTAGGTACAATACATGTGTGTGAATATCATTTTCTTGTTGCACAATAAACATTAGAATCCGAAGGTACATGCAACCTGGGCAGACAGATATTAGTGCTAACAATTTACATTCACTTCCCATCATATATTGTTTTTTGAATTGTGAACTGATCCAACCATTCTGGAGAACAATTTGGAGCTATGTCTAAAGGGCTATCAAAACTGTGCACACTCTTGGATCCAGCAGTGTCTGGGTCTGTATACCAAAGAGATTACAAAAAAGGAAAAAGGACTCACATGTGCAAAAATGTTTGTATCAATTCTTTTTGTAGTGGCAAGAACCTGAAAATTGAGTGGATACCTATCAGAGAATGGTTGAATATGTTATGGTATATGAATGTAATGGAATATTATTGCTCTACAAGAAAGGACGAGCAGTCTGATTCCAGAAAAGCCTGAAAAGACTTACATGAACTGATGTTAAATGAAATGAGAACCAAAAGAACATTTTGCACAGCAACACAAAGATTATGTGATGATCAATTGTGATAGACTTGACTCTTTTCAACAATGAAGTGATTCAAGATAATTCCAATAGACTTATGATTGAGGGAGCCATCCACATCCAGAGAGACTGAATGTGGATAGAATCATTTTCACCTTTTGTTGTTGTTCTTCTTGTTTGTTTGCTTGTTTATTTTCTTTCTTATGTTTTTTTTTTCCTTTTGACCTGGTTTTTCTTATGTAAAATGAGAAATGTGGAAATATGTTTGGAAAATTTGCATATGTTTAACCCATATTGGATTGCTGGATGGATGGAGAAAGGGGGATAGGGAGAGAGAGGGAAGGAGAAGAATTTGGAACATGGGGTTTTGTGGGGGGTGGATGTTGAAGGCTATTTTCTATATGTGTTTTGAAAGACAAAAAAGCTATTATTAATTTTTAAAAACCATGTAATTGGGGAAAATTAAAATATATAAAATGAAATAAATTACTATAAAAATATATTATTCAGATTGTAAAAGGCACAAATAAACACAATAAAGAAATACCTAAGATGAAAAAAGATATGTAAAGAACATGAAAAGATTCTGAAAATACTTGAAGATGAAGTGATTTCTGAACTTAGTACTGAATTGAATGATGTCTTTCAGAAAATAGAAACTAGAAAGGGTATCTCAACTTTTTCTCAAAGGTTGAGACTGCAGATGGACAGATGTATTTATTTTCAAAAGGAAAAAGAAGGTGGATTCTGTAAGCTACAGATAGGGAGTATTCTAAGGATAAATTCTTGGCCTTATATTATTTAACAGTTTTAATAATAAAATAGTTTTAAATAATAACTTGGATGAACTTAAAGATGACATACTTACCAAGTTTTCACAAAATATGAAGCTTGGAGATATAAAAGGCATGTGAGATGGTAATCAAGATCTAAAAAGATTTTTAAAACTAAAATAAATAATAATAATAATATAATAAAATAAGTTGAATTAAATAAAATGAAAAATAATAGGGACAAATGTAAGGCTAAAAACCTTTGTTTGAAAAAATCAACTTTAGAAATACAAGAGAGAAGAAACTAAAAAAAAGACTAGGAAGTCTGTAAAATTCAACATGAATGAACAAACTGACAAAGCAGCTTTAAAAAGTTAGGCTATGTTAAGAGACCCAACTTCCCTTAAAAAGTCACATTTGGAGAACTGTTCAATTCTTTCAAGATGTAATTGGAGCATGTCCAAAGAGAGAACAACTAGGATAAGACTGGAGGAAGGCATACAAAGATCAGCAAAAGGAAAAGATTTTCTTCAATAGATGTCTTTGAGTAAGGACTGGAAAATCACCTATTGGGTATATTATAGAGAAGATTTTTATTCAGGTATGGATTTAACTAGAATAAGTGAATGAAAAAATATATATATTTTTTCTACTACTTCTTACTGAAAGAATGTTAAGTATGCGATACTGTGTTCACTGAAGTGATATGAGTTGCCATGTCTGCTCTGTGGCTGAAGAGGTTGAGGTAGATCAGGGCTTCTTAAATTTTTTCTATTTTAAACCCTTTTCTCCCTAGTTTTTATGAGACCCTGACTAGATATATTATAGAAGTATCAGTTTTACTGGTGAAGAAGTAGAGTCTCTCTGAGATAGTCTCTGGACTGCTGGCCAACTTGTTATTCCTTATACATGATGCTCCATCTCCTATCTTCATATCTTTGCACTGGCTCTCCCCAGTGCCCAGAATATGTTCCTTTCTCACCTCTGCCTTTTAGAATTCCTGGCTTCTTTCAACATTCAGTTCAAATTCTATCTTCACTTTCCTTATTCTTTCTGCTCTGCATGAGCTTTCCTTCCTTCCTTCCTTCCTTCCTTCCTTCCTTCCTTCCTTCCTTCCTTCCTTCCTTCCTTCCTTCCTTCCTTCCTTCCTTCCTTCCTTCCTTCCTTCCTTCCTTCCTTCCTTCCTTCCTTCCTTCCTTCCTTCCTTCCTTCCTTCCTTTCTTCCCCCCTCCCTCCTCCTTCTTTCTTGTCTGTATTTGAGACTGAGCATGTCAGTGGAGATTATCTCTTATTTTTCTCTTTGAGGAGAATTAGACCAGAGCCATAAACTAAACATTAAACAAATTATCCCTAGTGTTTGTGAGAAAAGGAAAGTTAAGCCCCAGAATAGAAGCCTCTCCCCAAGGCATAATTTAGCTAATTGTTTTTAACACTATCAAGATATTAGGACACAGCCCTTGTTTCTCAGAGCCAAGGCCCAGGAACCAGTCTGTGCCTTGAACCTGGCATAATAACAATTCTTTACCTTCACCCTCTGGATTTTCTCTCTCCCGCTGGCAAAATTACATAATTGTTATATTGTTTTAACCAGCACAAGGTATTCTTTGAGCTTGGATCAGCATTGGAGCAGCACCCATGTTCTGGTCATGAAGCCTTGCTATGAATCAAACTTTTCTCATTATTGCTGTTTTCCCTTATTGTCAGGGTTACAGCTCACTGCTTAGTCATTGGTATACATGTGAACTGTAGCCACTGGTATAAGTATAGAGATCTCACCCTGCTTCAGGTCCTCTTGGGGAGCAGGACAGTACATTTGCCTACATCTCCCTCTTTGCTTGCCAGCCATTTTTCTCACTTGAAATTAAATTTCTGCCTCTGAAATCTCTAGTCTGCTCTGTATAACTCTGACTATCCACAAGTTAGAGGCTAGTTCGGTTTAGTTGAAAACAACTATTTATATATAAATTGTTTCCTTTGTTAGAATGTAAAGACAAGGACTATTTTTGCTTTTTATTAAACGCTCAATATTTCACACAGAACTTGGCATGTAGTAAACTCTTACTACCTCTTGATCTTATCTCAGAGCTGTTTGAGTATTAAATGAGAGTTTATGGAAATGTTTTGTCAGTGTAAAGCACTATCTACTTTATTTCTTATTGTTTTATTCCATTCTGGTTCTGGTCTTTTCCATCTTGAAAGATTTTGCTGAACCTTGAAAGAGGAAAACATTGGGAAATGTTCTGTAGTAGATTATTCACAACCAAAACTGCTATACTATTGGCATTGCTAGAAAGCATCATATGGAAACAATTTCAAAAGCAAGGTTAAAACATGGTTTTATTCATGTAGTAATTCAGTAGCTTTATAAATGGAAAGTTTTAGAAGACTGAGCTTCTGTTACCATATAATCTCCCTAGTGATCAACTTTTTCCTTTAGATGTTATACTTCAGACATGTTTTATTAAATTTCAGGCATTGTACTCTTCTAACTAACCAGCTATTAGTTGGTTCACCAATTCCTAATTGCACATCATTTTCTCATATATACCCCATAGTTTGCATTTCCTTTCAGATCCACAATAATTAGGCTTATTGCCATGGATGTGATTTTTATCCAAAGGAATACAGGAAAGTTAAGGGTATGGAATACATTATTTCTATATCTGTTATGTGATGTGATATGTTTTCTGCTTTATAGAATGCACCATTCTTGGCCAGTCTTCCAACATCTGTTGTTATATCTTTGCAGAGCAACTGGGAAAATATAGGATTGTGCCATCTACTTATATTATCAGGACAATACATGAGGTTTATATGTACCTTAAATCAATTGACAAATAGAATTGATGTTCTATTGGTCATGCTACTTGCACAAATTAAGTAATAATAATAATAATGATGTAAAAGAACATATAATGTTATTATAATCCAATTCAGGGCCTGCTAAAAATAGGAGATATTTCAATGATTATATTTATCCAAAGTATTAATGAAAAATATTTTCATTTATTACAAAGATATGCATTGGTACTCTTATTTGCATATTTATTTGTTGATAGTTGTTAAGTTCATAACAAAAAACCTAAAGATATGCATTGTAACAAATTTATTGGTAATAATTTCTTGGAATTGTTAAACTGGAATGTCTTATTAATTTAGAGTAACATTAATACCAAGCTCTTGATAATAGGGTGTTTGTATTACAATAATGAAACATTTGTTTTTTGATAAAAACAAGAATGCTCTTCCAATGTTTGCCAATTCATGCCCTATTTTTCATTCTGGGAGAAAAATAGCATTTTCCACAAATGCTCTGAAAAATCAACAGCGTAAAATCCTACTTTTTTAATTGAAAAAGTGTGATGGATTTAAAGGTTTTTAAAAAAATCTAGAATATACTATCAATCACAGGACAGCATCATTTAATTATTTATAACATATCTTATATCAATAAAGATGTTACTGACTTTTTCAGACAAGGGAGGGAATATGGAAGAAATGTATCCCAAGTGTAACTAGCAAGCATATATAAATACACGTAACAAGATGCATACTTGCTGCTGGTTCTAGTTAGACTGGAACATTTACATTGTGCCTTTTAATCACTAAGGATCCCCCACTTCTGGGCTCATGTATGCCCTGTAATTTCAGTTACAAGGAAGACTTGGCTTTTTTATAAAGTGATGAGATTATTTTCTCTCCTGTTCTTTGGCTCCTTGCATCCCAAATCTGAAGCCCTGGAGAAAAAAATTTCCTACAGCTTAGATTTGACTCAGACTAGACTCTCCAAGAGGAGGGAATAGAAAGGAATTAAATGAACAATATAGATCAGGTATGATACAGCTATTTATTTATTTATTCCATACAAAAGAAATGCAAAAGCACGAAGGATTCACAAGTGTGCATTAACAAAAATATAAATTATGATGTAGTATTTTACAATTATTTGTAGGTTAAGCCCAATAAACTCAATTTGTAGTATAGGCCTCCCTCCTCATTGGTGGAGAATCCTGTGCCTCTATAAAGAGCAGAATGGGATTGGCAAGAATAGAAAGGGAGAAAAGATGGCTGCGTGGAGGCAGACAGCTGCTTGAGCTCGCGTTTTCTCTCAGGACTTACTTCATGACCAGCCTCAGAGTTAATGCTTGACCACAAAAGAAACCCACAAATAATCACCAAGAGAAGACATCCTTGAAATTCACCAGAGAATGTCTATGTTTGCTTGGGGGAGGGTCGAACAGACTGGGCACAGACTGAGGGCAGGCAGCAAGAGTGAGACAGGCAGCTCACACAGCTCAGACCGGAGGGGGAGGGGTACGATCTCTGCCGTTTCTGCAAAAAGACTTTTACCCCAGTGTGGATACTCCGTCTTGGCAGCAAGCCAAGGGTGTAAACACTGGAGGTGAGGATTAAAACCCTGGAAAGCTAGCATCCCTCGGAACCGGCAACCCCCAACCCCCACCTGGACTGACTCAGTGCGTTCTCAGAGCCTCAGAGCGCAGACTAGGCTCAGCCATCGCTGTTCTGTTAGTGGCTCTCTGCTGCCCTACCCCCAGTCTGTAGAGGAAGCCCATTAACACCATCCAGCCCCAGCCCCCCCAAAACAGACCAATTGTTTCTCTTGTCAATTTGTTTTCTTCCATTCCTCTCTTGACAAAATGAACAAAAAATTCGAAAGGGCTCTAACCATTGACAGCTTCTGTATGGAGAGAGAGTAGACTTCAAATACTGAGGAGACTAAAAACAGACTGTCCCCAGAGGAATCCACTAAGGGGGACATGAGCTGCTCCTCAATACAAAAGAATCTCATAGAGGAAATCAAAAAGGCTCTCACAGGAGAGCTAGAAGAGAAATGGGAAGCTTGGCAAGAGAGCCTGGAGAAGTCATTCTACACATTTAAAGACAGAGTGGATAAAGAAAACAAATCATTGAGAAACAAAATTAGTGAATTAGAAAAGGCAAACAACTCGAAGGAAAACAGGATTAGTGAGCTGGATAAAGAAATCAGCAATTAAAAAAATAAAATGGATAAAATGGAAAAAAATTCCATAGAAGATAAAAACTCAATTGGACAATTACAAAGAGATATAAAAAAAGTGAGTGAAGAAAATACATCATTGAAAATTAGACTGGAACAAGTAGAAATGAATGACTCAAGGAGAAACCAAGAGGTAGTCAAGCAAAACCAGAGAAATGAAACAATTGAAAAGAATGTCAAGTGCCTTATTAGAAAGACAACAGACCTGGAAAACAGATCCAGGAGAGACAATTTGAGAATAATCGGACTCCCTGAAAAATGTGAGGAAAAAAAGAGCTTGGACACTATTTTTGAGGAAATTGTCAAAGAGAACTGCCCAGACGTTTTGGAAACAGAGGGTAAAATAGACATTGAAAAAATTCATCGATCACCTACTGAAAGGGACCCTAAAATCAAAACGCCAAGAAATATAGTGGCCAAGTTCAAGAACCATCAGACAAAGGAAAAGATATTGGAAGCTGCTAGAAAAAAGCAATTCAGATATGGAGGATCCACAATAAGGATAACCCAGGATCTAGCAGCATCCACATTAAAAGAATGAAAGGCCTGGAACATGATATTCCGAAAGGCCAAGGAATTTGGTATGTAGCCAAGAATAACTTACCCAGCAAGAATGAGCATCGTTTTCCAGGGAAGAAGATGGACATTTAACGAAATAAATGAATTCCATCTATTTTTGATGAAAAAAAACAGACCTACCTAAAAGGTTTGATTTTCAAATACAGAACTCAAGAGATTTCTAAAAAGGTAAAAAGAAATCTTGAGAACTATACTTCTGCCATAAAAATATGTAAAGAACATATGTATAATTTGTCCTAGAAACTAGAGGTGGAAAGGAAATTATATCATAAAAAAGGGTAAAGTAGTGGTACTACATCTCATGAAGAGGCAAAGGTAACCTATTATATCTGAGAAAAAGAAAGGAGGGAGATGAACATAGTGTATATCAATAGACATATTCGATTTATGGTGAAACTTCTTCCACTTCATTGAAAAGTGAGAGGGAAGGAGTAAGCTAAGGGGAAGGGAATACAGAAATTGTGAGGAAAAGGGGTAAAATAAGGGGAGGAACTTTAAGGTGGGGGAGGGATACTGAAAAGGAAGGGCTGTGAAAAGCAAGTGGTGTTCACAAGTTTAATACTGGGTAGGGGGGTAAGAGGGAAGGAAAGGGGAAAAGCATAAGTAGGAGTTAATAGGATGGCAAGCAATATAGAATTAGTCATTTTAACCATAAATATGAATGGGGCAAACTGCCTCATAAAGAGGAAGCGGTTAGCAGACTGGATTAAAAGTCAGAATCCTACTATATGTTGTTTACAGGAAACACACCTGAAACAGGGTGATACATTCAAACTAAAAGTAAATGAGTGGAGCAGAATCTACTATGCTTCAGGTGAAGGCAAAAAAGCAGGGGTAGCCATCCTCATCTCAGATCAAGCAAAAACAAAAATTGATATAATTAAAAGAGATAAGGAAGGGCATTATATCCTGCTAAAGGGTAGCATCAATAATGAAGCAGTATCAATATTAAACATATATGCACCAAGTGGTGCAGTATCTAAATTCTTAAAAGAGAAATTAAGAGAGCTGCAAGAAGAAATAGACAGCAAAACTATAATAGTGGGAGATCTCAACCTTGCACTCTCAGAATTAGATAAATCAAACCACAAAATAAATAAGAAAGAAGTCAAAGAGGTAAATAGAATACTAGAAAAGTTTGATATGATAGATCTTTGGCGAAAGCTAAATGGAGACAGAAAGGAGTATACTTTCTTCTCAGCAGTTCATGGAATCTACACAAAAATTGATCATATACTAGGGCATAAAAACCTCAAAATCAAATGCAGTAAGGCAGAAATAGTAAATGCATCCTTTTCAGACCACAATGCAATCAAAATTACATTTAACAAAAAGCCAGGGGAAGATAGACCAAAAAATAAGTGGAAACTAAATAATCTTATACTAAAGAATGATTGGGTAAAACAGCAAATCATAGACATAATAACTTCATCCAAGAAAATGACAATAATGAGACATCATACCAAAATGTGTGGGATACAGCCAAAGCAGTAATAAGGGGAAGTTTTATATCTCTACAGGCCTACTTGCATAAAATAGAGAAAGAGAGGGCCAACGAATTGGGCTTACAACTAAGATTGCTAGAAAAGGAACAAATTAAAAACCCCCAGACAAACACAAAACTTGAAATTCAAAAAATAAAAGGTGAGATTAATAAAATTGAAAGTAAAAAAACTATTGAATTAATTAATAAAACTAAGAGTTGGTTCTATGAAAAAACCAACAAAATAGACAAACCCTTAGTAAACCTGATTAAAAAAAGGAAAGAGAAAAAGCAAATTGTTAGTCTTGTAAATGAAAAGGGAGAACTCACCACTAATGAAGAGGAAATTAGAATAGTTAGGAGCTACTTTGCTCAACTTTATGCCAATCAATTCGATAACTTAAATGAAATGGAAAAATACCTTCAAAAATATAGCTTGCCCAGATTAACAGAGGAAGAAGTAAGTAGTCTAAATAGTCCCATCTCAAAAAAAGAAATAGAACAAGCTATTAACCAACTTCCTAAGAAAAAATCCCCAGGACCAGATGGATTTACATGTGAATTCTACCAAACATTTAAAGAACAACTAACTCCAATGCTATATAAACTATTTGAAAAAATAGGGATTGAAGGAGTCCTACCAAATTCCTTCTATGACACAGACATGGTACTGATACCTAAACCAGGTAGATCAAAAACTGAGAAAGAAAACTATAGACCAATTTCTTTAATGAACATTCATGCTAATATCTTAAATAAGATATTAGCAAAAAGACTTCAGAAAATCATCCCCAGGATAATACACTATGACCAAGTGGGATTTATACCAGAAATGCAGGGCTGGTTTAATATTAGGAAAACTATTAGTATAATTGACCATATTAATAGTCAAATTAATAAAAACCATATGATCATCTCAATAGATGCAGAAAAAGCATTTGATAAAATCCAACATCCATTCCTACTAAAAACTCTTGAGAGTATAGGAATAAATGGACTATTCCTTAAAATAATAACGAGCATATATTTAAAACCTTCAGTAAACATCATATGTAATGGCGATAAACTAGAACCTTTCCCTGTAAGATCAGGAGTGAAACAAGGTTGCCCACTATCACCATTAGTATTCAATATAGTACTAGAAACTCTAGCCTCAGCAATAAGAGCCGAGAAAGAGATTCAAGGAATTAGAGTAGGAAAAGAGAAAATCAAACTATCACTCTTTGCAGATGACATGATGGTATACTTAGAGAACCCCAAAGACTCTGCTAAAAAGCTATTAGAAATAATTCAGAATTTTAGCAAAGTTGCAGGATACAAAATAAATCCACATAAATCCTCAGGATTTTTATACATTACGAACACAATCCAACAGCAAGAGATACAAAGAGAAATTCCATTCAAAATAATGGTCGATAGTATAAAATATTTGGGAATATATCTACCAAAGGAGAGTCAGGAATTATATGAACAAAATTACGAAACACTTGCCACAAAAATAAAGTCAGATTTAAATAATTGGAAAGACATTCATTGCTCTTGGATAGGCTGAGCAAATATAATTAAGATGACAATACTCCCTAAACTATCTATATTTAGTGCTATACCAATCAGACTCCCAAGAAACTATTTTAATGACCTAGAAAAAATAACAACAGAATTTATATGGAAGAACAAAAGGTCGAGAATTTCAAGGGAAGTAATGAAAAAAAAAATTAAATGAAGGTGGTCTAGCTGTACCTGATCTAGAACTGTGTTATAAAGCAACAGTCACCAAAACCATTTGATATTGGCTAAGAAATAGACTAGTTGATCAGTGGCATAGGTTAGGTTCACAGGGCAAGATAGTGAATAAAAATAGCAATCTAGTGTTTGATAAACCCAAAGATCCCAACTTTTGGGATAGGAATTCATTATTTGACAGAAACTGCTGGGAAAACTGGAAATTAGTATGGCAGAAACTAACCATAGACCCACATTTAACACCATATACTAAGATAAGATCAAAATGGGTCCAAGATTTAGGCATAAAGAACGAAATCATAAATAAATTGGAGGAACATGGGATGGTTTACCTCTCAGACTTGTGGAGGAGGAAGGAGTTTGTGTCCAAGGGAGAACTAGAGACCATTATTGATCACAAAATAGAAAATTTTGATTACGCCAAATTAAAAAGTTTCTGCACAAATAAAACTAATGCAAACAAGATTAGAAGGGAAGTAACAAATTGGGAAAACATTTTTACAGTTAAAGGTTCTGATAAAGGCCTCATCTCCAAAATATACAGAGAATTGACTTTAATTTATAAGAAATCAAGCCATTCTCCAATTGATAAATGGTCAAAGGATATGAACAGACAATTTTCAGATGATGAAATTAAAACTATTTCCACTCATATGAAAGAGTGTTCCAAATCACTATTGATCAGAGAAATGCAAATTAAGACAATTCTGAGATATCATTACACACCTGTCAGATTGTCTAAGATGACAGGAACAAATAATGATGAATGTTGGAGGGGCTGTGGGAAAACTGGGACACTGATGCATTGTTGGTGGAGTTGTGAAAGAATCCAACCATTCTGGAGAGCAATCTGGAATTATGCCCAAAAAGTTATCAAACTGTGCATACCCTTTGATCCAGCAGTGCTACTACTGGGCTTATATCCCAAAGAAATACTAAAGAAGGAAAAGGGACCTGTATGTGCCAAAATGTTTGTGGCAGCTCTTTTTGTAGTAGCTAGAAACTGGAAGATGAATGGATGTCCATCAATTGGAGAATGGTTGGGTAAATTATGGTATATGAAGGTTATGGAATATTATTGTTCTGTAAGAAATGACCAACAGGAGGAATACAGAGAGGCTTGGAGAGACTTACATCAACTGATGCTGAGTGAAACGAGCAGAACCAGAAGATCATTATACACTTCAACAATGATACTGTATGAGGATGTATTCTGATGGAAGTGGATATCTTCAACATAGAGAAGAACTAATACAATTCCAATTGATTAATGATGGACAGAATCAGCTACTCCCAGAAAAGGAACACTGGGAAATGAGTGTAAACTGAGCATTGTTTTTTTTGTTGTTTTGTTTTGTTTTGTTTTGTTTCTCTTCCCAGATTATTTTTACCTTGAGAATACAATCCTTCCTTTGCAACAACAACAACAACAAAATTCGGTTCTGCACATATATATTGTACCTAGGATATACTATAAGATATTTAATATGTATGGGAATGCCTGCCATCTGGGGGAGGGGGTGGAGGGAAGGAGGGGAAAAACTCGGAACAGAAGGGAGTACAAGGGATAATGTTGTAAAAAAAAAAAATTACCTATGCATATGTACTGTCAAAGAAAATGTTATAATTATAAAAATTAATTAAAAAATAGTTAAAAAAAAAGAATAGAAAGGGAGAGAAAAGAATTTGATCTGCACTATCTTTAGGAGTTTCTTCATTCAGGCTCTACTGGTTCTGAAGTCACTTTGAGAACTTTTGGCTCCCAGCTTTGAAAGAGAAGATGGATGATAACAACCCTATTTTAGGTTGCTGAAGGAAAAATCTCTGAAAAAAAAAAAAACTGATTTGAGAGGATCTGTTAGTTTATGTCACCTTCCTTTTGTTAACTTGCTACTTCATAGACTTTTAGGTGAATTCCCCTTGAGTAAAATCTCTTGACTGAGCTGAATAATCTTGCTCCCAATGGCTTTGTTCCTTTACTTACTCTACATTGTCTGATACATATTCCTAAGTATTTTTACTCTGATTTCTGTTTTTCTTTTTGACTTGAATAAATGCCTTTCTTCCTATTTACTGTTTACTATATGTGTTTATTATGGAACTAATGTTTCGTGGGAAAGGAGTCAATTTTGGTTATAAAATCTGGGATTCTGTTTCCCCCTCAAAAAATTATTACTGATCAGAAGTTTAGCTTGAACTAAAAAAAATATATCCCCTAAACTAACAATAGGGGAGGGAGCAGATATATATATATATATAATTCCAGCCTGGTATACTAGCTCATTAAGGAGAGCAGTGTCTTTAAGTTTCTGGACCTGATCTCTTACTTCACCTCATGGCAGAAATTAAAATGTTAGGGATGTTTATTCTACTTCCCTTCAATTCCCACAATGACACTCATATCCTACAAGTGGAAGTCAACCCATGTTACATACTATTTTTTACTTTGTCAGTCTGCTGATAGTTAAAATGTTAAAACATGAAGCATTTTGCAGGGCTGCTGAATAAACATTTCAAATTCTCAGCTTTGCACTGTTTCCTTTAAGTTCCTTGTCTTCTGGCAAACCAGGTTTTGGAATTGGATTCCTTTTATTGATGTCATCTTCTCCATGTAACACTATAATAGCTTTAGAAGGCATAGCCAATATGTAGCTGGCATTGACTTGAGGGGCCCAGAAGCCTATTTCAGAATCAGCCTTTAGTCACCTATTCTTGGAAAAGAAACACAAAGCACATGTTGGTTCGTTGAGATCTATTGAATTTCACATTGAAATCCTGTCAGAAGTTGACTTCAGATGCTGACTGCCAAATATAACCATTTTGCCATGTCTCCTAAGGCTCTCCAGAGAAAAGCTAAAAAAATTCTGACATACTTCCATGAACTCAAGCAAAGTGAAATATACTGTGTACAAAGTAATAGCAATGTTGTGGGGAATTCAGCTGTAAATGATTCTGCAACACAATGATCCACGAATACACTATTCAGAGAAAAAAACTGATTGGATCTGAATGCAGATTGGAGCGTTTTTTTTCTTGAGGATATTTTTATTTCCCCACAACATGAGTTATGGAAATGTTTTTGCATAAGTTTACATGTACCTTCTTAAAGGGGTTAAAGATGGGGAGAAAAGGAGAGAATCTATAACTCAAAGTTTAAAATAAATGTAAAAATTGTTTTACATGTAACCAGAAAATAAAAATATTAAATAAAAAATTCTGACATTTTCAACAGATGGAGAGATGTACAGCAGTGGTCTCAAACTCAAAAAGAAACCATTGAATAATACTTAAGGATCCCTGTATGGTTCATAGTGATTTAAAAAGCCATGCATGTTGATATCTTTTAATACATCAATATATTACAATCAAACAGGAACCACATTTTAATCTGGTTTGGATTACATGGGAGTATAATGGGCTGAATGCTTTCTATGGACCATGTATTTGACACCTCTCATCTAAAGGGTGAATATACTTCCTTCAAAGTCAACTGAAAGGTTGGCTTACCTGGATCATTCTTCTCAATCTTCTAACATTATTATAGGGGTTTGGGAGTGTGTGGAGGGGACAGAGACTAAAGAACTACCACCACCAAAAAAAAGGCTAAGAAAGACTCTATGTCACTTTGATTTATGCCTCTTCAGTGCCTGACATTGTCCTATTGGACAATATTATCTCTGGCTAGAATGATCCTTGAGGACTGGGGATGGGACAGAGCTTAATGTGAACTCCTGATTTTATCCCAAAGCAAACCAAATCTGTGTGTCACTCTTACAACCCCCATAAATGCCTACAGTTGCCTCTGGCTTAGAGGATGGCCAACTGGAGGGCATGAAGAATGAAATGATGTTGTTAATTCCAGCATCCACCCAAGCACATTCCTTTCCATGTTAGACACTTCTGTATATAAATGTCCTTTACTACTTATAAACTCAAACTGTGTAGTTATATGAACACTGCCTCATAAAATTTCTTTCTTCATATATAATCCTTCCAACATATGCTAAACAGATTATGAAATGTGAAATTGTTCAGATGGTCCTGCCCATCATGAATTTGAACTCTTTGCACACAATCCTTTTCACCATAAGGTATTAATCATGCTGTACTCCTGAATGAAATAAGGATTCTTTGCCCTAGATTTCATAAATCAAGCCTAATTTCCCCATGGTTCTACAATGAGTGGGGAGGCAACAACAGAGTAATTTCGATGTCCTATGGTAGACCTTTTCTAGGGCAGAGAAATACAAAAATATGGATAGTTGTTGATATATAAGACTTTGGCTAACCCAACAGGAGTCCCAATACCACATAATTTAACACAAATTGAAAATGAAAGAGAAAAGGTGAAAGAAAGACTAGAATTAAGATGGCTGTAGTTTGTCAAGTCTCTGTGAATTTTTGTAAGAATTTTGCAGGTGTGTGGGGAGATTTTTATATTTGCTTCTTTAATTGTTTGAAGGCATTTATAGATCATACATTTAGCCACTATTTTATTTTTTAATAATAGCTTTTTATTTTTAAAATACATGCAAAAGATAGTTTTTACATTTACATCAGAAAACTGTGTACTCTGATAGTTCTGGGAGAAATCTAACTCAAAACATCTTTTAACTTTATTTTATTTTCCTTCTTGATGGAGGGGAATTGTATCCTATTTATTTTTTTTTCTACATAAGTATCTGATCAAACCTTTAAATCTTAATGATCATAATTACTACCAATGTTGATGTTCACTAATATAAGGATTTTTGTTAAAACTAGAAATTAATTTGGGAGCTAGGGTCTTCCTTGAAAAAAACAAGTAAATTGGAGCAGGTGTTGGTTGGCAAAGCATGTCAAATTGACTAGAAGAATGAATTACCTGGACTGCTCTCTTCTCTCAAGAGAAAAAGTGGCTATTTTGGGAGAAGATCAGCCCCACTTTACAAATTCATTTTAAAAAAGGTGGGAGGAGAGAATCTGTTTGTTTTGTTGCAGATGGCTGGTTGTCTGAGGAAAGTGGAATGAGGAGTGAATTGTGTTCCTAAATCACACCTGGACTTTTTTAAAGATTTATTTTCATTTACCCTTGGTTCCTACCCTGAATATAGCAGACTTTCAGTTAATAATAGTTGAATGAATGAACAAATAAATAAATCTGTTAATTTGTCTTTTATATTCTGCCAACAGAAACAAATAAAAACCCTCAAATGACTGGAACAGTAAGCTTTCTTTGATGATGTCATGAAAAAATAATAACTGACTCAAAAGCATAGCTGGAGATTATTAAGTTCAAGACTTATCTACATCATTTAAAACTTGCAGATAGATTGACTACTATATTCCTTTCTTTCTCATTAGTTTCAAAAGTTACTCCCATAAATAATTATAGTAAGAACAAGTATTGTTATTTTAAAGTACTTTGCTTTTCTTCTTGGTTTTATTTAAGTGGATAACATTATGGTGTTGTTTCAGTTGTGTGCAATACTTTATGGCCTCATTTGGGAATTGCTTGGTAAAGATACTATAGTGGTTTGCCATTTCCTTCTCTAGCTCATCCTAACTTGCTTGAGTAAGAGTACTTAACTTTATTTAAAGTAGTTAGTAAGAGTAAGTAGTAAGTTAGTAAGAGTAGATAATTTTATTTAGCATCATGGCTTCCTTAAATAAAATTACTTTTACAAAACAACAGATTTCAAATTTTTTAGAACTTCAAAAGGAGTCATTTTATATAGTACTATCAACTCCTAATTGTCCTAGGGTTCACGATCCAGCTTGGAGATTTTAAAAAGTTTTTTGCTAATTCTTATTTGCTCTCCTTCTGCATGCCTTTTGGACATTTCATGGGTTATTATCATTTCCTCCAGAACATGGGAAAGGGAATGAACTTCCAACTTTGTACATTTTAAAGTGTTGTTTTTAATAAAAATTTACAAAGAAAAGAGTTGAAAACTACTAATAAAATGATGTTTTTAGATAACCTATGTTTTTATTCATGAAAAAATATACAAAATTATTTCAGTATAGGAAATTACAAATCAGATTACACCATGCACATTTCCTTCCTTCCTTCCTTCCTTCCTTCCTTCCTTCCTTCCTTCCCCTTCCTTCCTTCTTCCTTCCTTCCTTCCTTCCTTCCTTCCTTCCTTCCTTCCTTCCTTTTCCTTCCTTCCTTCCTTCCTTTTCCTTCCTTCCTTCCTTCCTTCCTTCCTTCCTTCCTTCCTTCCTTCCTTCCTTCCTTCCTTCCTTCCTTCCTTCCTTCCTTCCTTCCTTCCTTCCTTCCTTCCTTCTTTTCTGAGGGAGAGAGAACTTTTCCCCTCAAGGCTCTAGGTAAAATTATTTATTTTGGTTCAACTCTTTTTTGAGGGATGCTCTAAATAATGAAATATCCTTTGGGATATTGGGAAATATCCTTGGGAACCAAAATGAGATTTATTGAGTTCTGTGACTTAGCAGAGGGCAACTTTTACATAAATAGATTTGAAAAATTGGTGATTTCCTGATTCATAATTTCATCTAGGAGAATGACAATAATGAGAAAACATACCAAAACTTATGTGATGCAGCAGTTCTTAGGGGAAATATTCATGCTTACATGAATAAAATAGATATAGAGAAGAGCAATAATTTAGGCATACAACTAAAAAAGCTCACCCCCCTCTGCCCCCCCAACAAATTAAAAACAGGAAGAGCCAAAACAGAGAAAGAAAACTACAGACCAATCTTCCTAATGAATATTGATGCAAAAATATTAAATGAAATATTAGCAAAAAAATTACAACTTATAAGCAAGATAATGCCCTATGGGGGCAGCTAGGTGGCACAGTGGATAGAACGACAGCCCTGAAATCAGAGGACCTGGATTCAAATCTGGCCTCAGACATGTAACACTTCCTAGTTGACCCTGGCAAGTCACTTACCTGCAATTACCTCTGGGGGGAAAAAAAGATAATGCATTAAGACCAAGAGGGATTTATGACAGGAATGCAAGATTGGTTCAAAATAAGGAAAACTATTGATATAATTGACCATATCAATAGAAAAAAGTAACAGAAATCATATGATTATCTCAATAGATGCTGAAAAGGCTTTTGAAGAAGTATATCACTCATTCCTATTAAAAATACCAGAGAACATAGAAATAAATTAAGTTTTCCTCAAAATGTTTTTAATAAAATAAACGCACACAAATGATCAATATTTTTATGTGTTACTAATGAGGCCTAGCAGCAAGAGATAGAAATAGATAATATATAAATATTAGAAATATTAAAAATAGATAAAAATGAACAGGATGTTTTTAGAAAGACCTAGAAAGATTTACATGATTTAATGCTGAGCAAAACAAGCAGAACCGGAAAACATTGTACACAGCAACAGCAAGATTGTATAATGATCAACTATGATGAACTTGCTTCTTCTTGACAATCAGCAATTCAAGGCAAATTCCAAAAAATAAAATAAATCCAAACACAGAGAGAGAACTATGGAGAGTGAATGTAACTCAATACATGCTATATTCACTTTTCTTTTTCTTTTGTTTTTCCCCTTTTGTTTTGATTTTTTTCCAACATAATTCATAAGAAAATATGTAAAAAATTGAATGTACACATATAACAAAAAAATGTTGTTTCTACATGTAACTGGGGAAAATAAAAATTAAAACAACAGCAACAATCCCCCAAAAAAGTAATTGTAGACAAAATAAAATATTTGAGTGTCTACCTGCCAAGACAAACCCAGTCACACACAATTACAAAACACTTTTCACACAAATAAAATAAATTCTAAACTATTGAAAAAATATCAATTGCTCACAGGTAGACTGAACTAATGTAACAAAAAAGACCATCCTATCTAAATTAGTCTACTTGTTCAGTTCTATGCCAATCAAATTCCCCAAAAAATAATTTTGTTGAGCTAGAAGAAAATTATGGTGACATTCTTCTAGAAAAAACAAAAAATCAAGAATCTCAAGGGAATTAAAAAAAAAGAAAGAAAGAAACGATGGTGGCCTACTAGTACCAGACCTAAAATTCTAAAATTTCTGGGAACACTAAAAAATAATATGTTAGAAACTTATCATAAACCTACATCTCACACTCCATACCAAACAATGTCAAAATGAATACATGATTTAGGAGTGAAGAGTGATACTATAAACAAATTAAGAGAGAAAGGGGTTTATTTATCAGATCTTTCGAAAAGGAAGGAATTTATGGCCAAAGACGAATTAGAGAATGTTGTGAAATGAAAAAATGGACAACCTTGATTACAGTAAATTAAAAAGGTTTTGCACAAACAAAACCAACAGAAATAAGATTAAAAGAGAAGTTCAAAGCTGGAAAGTAATTTTTACAGTCAATGTTTTGATAAAAGCTTCATTTCTAAAATATATAAAGAACTGAGTCAGAGGTATAAAAATACAAGTCTTCCCCAGTTAATAGTCAAAGGATATATGGACAGAAAATTTTCAGAAGAAGAAATTAAAGGCATCTATAGTCATATGAAAAAATTATCTAAATCACTTTTGATTAGAGAACTGCAAATTAAAACAACTCTGAGGTATCACTTCATACCTATCAGTTTGGCTAAAATGACAGGAAAAGATAATGATAAATGTTAGTGGGTATATGGGAACTCTGGGACATTAATGCATTGTTGGTGAAGTTGTGAACTAATCCAACATTTCAGGAGAGCAATTTAAAACTATGCCCAAAGGGTTATAAAACCATGTCCTTTGGTACAACAGTGTCACTACTGGATCTGTATCCCCAAAAAATTCATAAAAAAAGGGGAAAAGACCTATATGTGCAAAAATGTTTGTAGCAGCTCTTTTTATAATGACAAGGAACTGAAAATTGAGTTGAACTGGAAATCATTTGAGTAATGACTGAATAAGTTATGGTATATGAAAATAATGGAATATTATTATTCTATAAAAAATAATGAACAGGCTTATTTTTAAAAGGCTTAGAAAGATTTATATGAATTAATGCTGCATAAAACAAGCAGAACCAGGAAAACATTGTATACAGCAACAAGGCTGTATCAACTATTGATGAACTTGCTTTTTCTCAGCAATTCAGTGATCTAAGACAATCCCAATAAACATTGAATGAAAAATGCAATCCAAATACAGAAACTATGGAGACTGAATGTAAATCAACACATGCTATGTTCACTTTTCTTTTTCTTCTGTTTTTTTCTCTTCTTTCCCTTTTGTATTGATTTTTTTTTTCAACAAGATTCATAAATAACTATGTAAAAAAAAAAAAGATGTACATGTAGAAACAAAAAAAAATTGTTTCTACATGTAACTGGGGGAAATTAAAATTAAAAACAAAAACAAAATTCCCAAATTAAATACCAAGTTAGAAATTCTGAAAATCAAAGAGACTGATAAAATTGAAAGTAAGAAAACTATTGAACAAATAAGCAAAACTAAAAGTTGGTTTTATGAAAAAACCCAATAAAAGAGAAAAACCTTTGGTTAATTTGATTAGAAAAAAGAAAGAAGAAAACCAAATTACCAATATCAAAAATGAAAAATTACTACCAATGAAGAGAAAATTAAGGCAAAAATTAGGAGTTATTTTGCCCAATTATATACCAATAAATCTTATAATCTAAGTGAAATGGATGAATACTTTAAAAAATATATAGATTGCCCAGATTAACAGATGAGGAAATAAATTACTTAGTCTCATTTTAGAAAAAATAAATTGGGGGGCAGCTAGGTAGCACAGTGGATAGAGCACCAGCCCCGAATTCAGGAGGAGTTCAAATCTGTCTCAGACACTAATCTAACATAAAGTCTAAGGTCAGGGAATAGAGAAGAATGACCAAATAAAAAAAAAATACCATAATAATAACCTTCCCAACAACTTAAGAGTTTTAGAGAATTACTTGGGGCAATAACTGTATGACTTCACAATCAATATGTTTGAGAGACATGATTTTAACCTTAGTTTTCCTGATACTAAGACCAACTCTTTCCCCTAAACTGAAGTCTTCTCAGCTGCTTCTGCATTGTTTACTAACTATGCAAATACTCACAGTAAACTTGCAGGCTTCATGCCAATTAGTGACTAGACAGGTGGTGAAGTGGAGAGAGTGTCTAGCCTGGAATCAGGAAGACTTATTTTTGTGAATTTAAATCTGACCTCAAGATATTTCCTAGCTATGTGATTTTGAGCAAGCTATTTAATCCTGTTTTCCTCAGTTTCCTCATCTATAAGATAGTAAATTACTGGAGTATCTCTGCCAAGAAACCCCAAGATGGGGTCAACAGGAGTCATATACAGCCTTAAAACATCTGAACAACAAATAATAATATCATTTAATCAACTAATTCCTTTATTTAAATTTGGGTGTAGTAAACTAGTGTGACAACACTATACTTGAAAAATGATTGTGATGAAGATGTCTCAAGGCTAACTAAATTAACTAGATTTAATTATTCCTTTGAAATGCATTTATTTGTTTGTTTTTTAGGAAAAGCCTACCAGGTCAAATAAATACCTAGGATGAATATCTGGAGTGGACTTTGTTGTGGTTATTTGTCCTTTGTTCTCGAGGACCAAGACCTCAGGGAAGTGATGCCTTGACGTGCAAGTGAATTGGATTTAAGTGAGGGAGAGTTGTGCAAAGTCACCTTTCTCACTTTCTCCTCCAGAGCTATCTGGGCCCAGTGGCCAGATATAAAATAATAACAATCTCTTTAAAAATAAGAACTATCTTCCATGATAGTATGCCAATGCTTAGCACAGACCTTGATGCAACACTTAATAAATGTGCTATCTATCTAAAGCAAATAAGTACTTTGGCAAAATACAAGGCTTTTCTAATCCCTTAGTTTATCTTTTTTTCCTGCCAAGAAGTTTCTCCCCTTTATAGAGATTGAGGAAAAAAAATTATACATGATTAAAAAAATTATACATGATTGATGAAAAAAAAATAATAACACGTTAGAGCTCAAGTAAGATGGGAAGATATTTTTCCTCATGAGAATTATCCCTTACTTTAAGAGACTTAGACCAGCTCACTGCAAATCTTCAAAAGGTCTCATAAAAGAAACCTAAGCTCCCTTGCAAAACCATTAAATTTGGAATCTATAATTCAAGGGTGTGGTGAAGTTAGCTGAACTTGTAGGAACAGACTGTTTAATTTAATGTTCAAATCTTCAAAGGCTTAATTAAGGCTTAACTTATTGCTTTGTTAATTGTCTAGACTTAAGAAAGTAATAGAGAAAATGTTAATAGTGCAAATTAAACTTGACGATATGTCCTGCTGTACTTTTTAGTTGTTTTTTTTTTTTAATTTCAAATTTTCATTATTTATTTTTATTTCAAAGAGTTAGTTCTTAAACATTTTAAACTCATTCTGTTTTCTTTTTAGCATCAAAGCTGAACCTGGTGTAAAGAAAAGTTGACTGGTTTGACTAGCAAGTAGTCTGGTTATGATCTAATCAATAGGTATGATTTCAAAATGAGCCAGTTATTTTCATGATAGGCCATTGGGTGGGTCTTTGAAGGCAGTATTTATAGAATTCTAGGGACAAAAAGAGCAGATTTTTAGGGTTCTCTTTGCAATTCAGTCAAAATCAACAAATTTCATACATTTTAGAACAGAGGTGAGGAACCTTTTTTTTTTTTTTTTTCTGACAATAGCCTTTTGGATATTTATAATAGCTTTCATAAGCCATGCAAAATTAACAACTTGTAATACTCAGATGGTGGGAAGTTGTACCTGAATTTCAATTTGCGGTTGATTATGAAAATAATTTCACAGACCTTGTCCAGCCCTCAGGCCTGAGGTTCCCCACCCCTTCTCTAGAGCTATAAAGGAAATCATTTGATCTGACAGTTCTCATTTTACAGGCCCAGGTAGCTTAAGAGCTTACCCAAGATCAATAAACAGTAAGGAATTGTTCTGACTTCTAACCCCTTCTTTCTGAACTTATATACAGTATTATTTTCACAATTCCATTAAGTGTTTGCTATCTGTAAATCTCATGGTGATGCTTTTGGGAAAACACTTTTTGTTGTTCATATTGATACTGCTCAAGGCATAGACATAATTAATATTTATTCAATATATAATGGGTGTGATTGACCTAAAAACTTAATTTTTCACAATGCTTGGAGCTGAAGAAATAATGGCCTTCCCCTGGAGGTTGTAGCATGGATCCAAGCATGATCACTTTACCAAATGAGTGCTCTGATTGGAGTAGAATATTTTACAAAATTTTTAAAAGGGGGTGATAGAAATAGCTAATAGACATGGGAATGACAAAGTGGAAGGGATCATGTCATAATCAAATATGAGAGACAAAATGTGAAACAGTAGAATGTGGAGTCAGAAGGCACCACATGCAGCTTAATTATGATGACTGAATCAAAGTTACTCCAGAGCTAAGGGAAGTTTGAGAAAAATACTCCAAGATACAAATAACACTGTATCATTACCTTTCTCAATTGACTTTATGTGTTGAAGTCATTGTGTGTTTTCCTCTGCTATGTTGAAGAATATGAGGTATTAAAGGAAATCAAATGATCACAGAATTAGAGTTAGAAATTTTGAAAGAGATCTCATTGTGACATCATCTTATATGAGCCATATTGGGAAGGAATTCGCACTATATAACATACTCTCCAAGTGGTTACCACTTTCTGTGTGAATATTTCCAATGAGGGGGAAGGTTCCACTCCTTAACATAGTCTATTTTATGTTTTTTGTTTGTTTAGTTGTTTTCAGTTCTGTCTAACTCTTCGTTATCCTTTCTGGGATTGTTTTGGCAAAGATACTAGAGTAGTTTACCATTTCCTTCTCCGGCTCATTTTACTAATAAGGAAACTGAGGTATACAGGGTTAATCGACATGGCTAGGATTACACAACTATATTGAATGCCGAGGATAGATTTGAACTCAGGTCTTCCTGACTCCAGGTCCACCATTCTATCTACTGAAGTATTATGTTTAGTCAAATGTAATTGTTAAGAGTTTTCCCCTGAGTTCAAGCCTAAGTTTTCCTTTTTATAACTTCCATCCAATCCTCCTGCGTGGTTTGGCAGATTTTTTGCAAGTATATTTTATTAATGGTTTCCCTTCCTTGCCATTTACATTGTTTTATATGCACATTAAATAGTTGTTGTTTTTTTTTTTTCCTATTGGATTTATCTATCTGGTTTGGTCTAGCAATCCTCTAATATCTAGAGAATGAATTGATCAGAAGCTGTGTACCTCTAGAATAAAAGAAAAAGCTTCTGTTTGACATTTAAAACCATTCACAATTTATCCCCAACCTATGTTTCCAGAATAATTTCACATCTACATGTTTCTGCCAAATAGACCTATTTGTTGCTCGTCATATATTTCCTTTCTTATCTCCATGCTTTTGAACAGGCTATTCCCTATGTCTGAATTACTCTCTCTCCTCACCTCGATCTCTTGGAATCCCTTGTTCCTCTGAAGGCCCAACTCACATGCTACCTATTATTATGGACTTTGCTGATGCCTCTTTTTGCAGTGTTTCTTGTCCTCAAATCATTTAATATTTATTTTTTTCTGTATTTGCCATTTCTCCCTTTAAGGGTGACCTATGCTGATCCTGACTTAAGCCAATCCCCTGGTGGATCAGGGTCAATATTGGAACAAAATGAGATATCTGTGCCAGTCATTTAATAGTTAATAAAAATAGATTTACTTAGTTATAGCAGAAGGATATTTAGTAAGAATGAGTATTGAGGATACATTTGAATGAAGCCTGGGGCCATCTTAAATATATCTTTAAGATAGAATTTGAAATTATGACATTGCATTCTCTAACACCTCCCCTGAATTTTTCTTTATCATTGAAGCTAACCTTGAGATTTCTTATTGAAGCTTGTTCTTCTCATCCTTTGTTGCTTCATGTGTCATAGTTGGCCCAAAGTTCATATTTTCATATTTTGTTTTTTACAGAGGGCAGGAAAGGTCCAGGTAAATTATTGCCTTCTTTTGTAAGTTGCACTAAGCTTCTTTGCCAAAAAAAACAGTCCAGAAGTAATATCCTAGAAACTATACTAAATCATAGAGATTAATCATATGTAAGCTGACCATAACACTATAGTGATATTCTTTGAACTCCTAGCGATCTCAAGATGTGACTGATTAAGATTCATGCACTTTTACTCTCTTCTAGTCTTCATTTTCAGGATGGGAGGTATTTATTCTATGCTGATTATCTAAATTCTCTTATCCTGTTCCAATTTGTTGCTTCTTCCATAACAACTTTGTGCCTTCATTTATGTTTCCTGTATTGGTATAATTTATATTATATAGCATAATATATAATATAATTCTTTTTAAAAGCTACTCCTCTGCCCCCTCCCCCCAAAAACTCAGAGCTGCTAGCTTTTATTCTATTGTTCTAGTAAATAGGTTCCAAGAAGATGAATATTTAGTCATTTTAGAAATAATACAGAGGGGAGACTGGAAATTATTTAGGTCAGCATGACAATATAGATTTTGAAGAAAAATAATGAGACATTGTTGATTTTGGTAAATATCAGGAGCCTATAAAATAAGCTCCAGTCCCTGGCTCCTTCTAATTATTCTAATGGCATATCATGACATATCAATTTGGAGAACATTTTTTAGTACCAGATCAGATCTTTCATCTGATCTGCAATCTCAATATGTGTATTCCCTCCATCAGCGATATCATAATCCAACAATGTCTTTTCAAACTACATGATTTTTATCTATAGTTCTATAGATCCTTCACAGAGGAGTCACTAAGATATGTTAAATGTCTTCCCACAGGTGAGAGGTTCCTTACCATTTTGTGTATTGTATCTCAGATGTTATTCTGGGGAAGCCTGTGGGCCCTAACTTAGTTATTAAATCTATAGTACAAAATATATGGGAATTACAAAGGAAACCAATTATGTTGAGATATAATTATAAAAATATTTAACTAAAACCCAAGTTCAGGGACTGCAGTTTAAAAATCTTCCTTAGGTCTTTTTATATTTTACTAATTGGAAAAATAAAGCTGTCTAACTGCTATTCATTGCATTGCATGACTGGTCTACCTTCTTTTCCTATCAAAATTTCCTTTCATAATATTTTTTTTATGCTACTTCTTATATTTGCTATGACTAGAAGTATATTGAGTATTTGTTCCACACGTATTTCTCCATTTTCCTTTTGAGAGGACACCTGTCAAGATAAGTAACCATATTGTGTTGTTATCCTTCCTACTCAAAGAGAACCAATGACATGACAATGTTGAGATCAAGGTAGTTTGTTTGGCTGATCCTGCAATATATGCATAGAAAGCACTTCCATAGTCAGACACAAAAATTTCATTTGAATATTTGGGATAGAGATGTCTCTAGATTTGTGTATTTCATGTTTCCTTTGTGTTACTGCAGTTCTGCTTTGCTCACAGAGCACAGAACCCTTTTTGATACAGGCACTCCATCCTGGGTGGTACTGTGTCAGTGTCTCCTGTGTCTCACAACCAATATTAAAGTTCTTCAGGGAGACCTTGGGAATGTTCTTGTATGTCTTTACATGGTTTCTTCTGATCTCTGTGTGAGTGCTTTCCTTGTGTGAGCTCACTGTAAAATAATTTTTTAGGTAAATCTAAACTTGAATTTGGCATTTGGGCTATGTGGCATGGGAGTGGTGCTCTCATTAGAATCTAAATGCTTGGCAGTTCAGCTTTGGTATCTTATCTTGACAGGTAATCTTCAGAATCTTCCTAACAAGAGTTCAAATGGAAGTGGTCCAATTTTTTTTTAACATGGCACTGCTTAGACTGTCCAGATTTTAGAGGCATACAACAATGAAGTCAGCACAATAGCTCTTGTAAACCTTTAATTGTGTATATTAATTCCTCCCACACTTTCCTGAATGCTATGCAAGCTGTAATAATATGTGTACCAATGTCATTATCTATGTGAACAGCCCTGAAATGTGTAATGCCAAGGAAGGTATTCAAATATTCTCCATTTACTGTAATAATGATTCCACGATGGATGGTTTGGCTTTGGTTGGTGGAGAACCTCTGTTTTCTTGGAGATGATTATCATTGAAAAGGCTACAAGCCAATCAGTAACCATATATCATTGGGAAGAGAGTATTTGCTTTATTTTTTTCAGGGAGAGGTAGTGAATATATAACTTCAATATAACAATTCAATTACAAAATGAAATAAAATATCTGTTTTTAAAAAACATTTTGCTCTTGAAAAAGAGTTTTGATTCCATGGTCATCTAACTCTACAAGATTCTTTTGGAATAAACAATCCATGGCTTTTTGTGCCCTCTTTCTTATCTTGTCTCTTCATGTTGCAGTACAGTAAAATTATACTTGCAATAAAGAGGGCCGGTTACTCATTTTTTGTACATTGGCAAACACTTTAAAATTTTATACAAATGTTATTTTGTTGTTATTATTGCTATTATTTTTAAAAAATACTTTCTTGCCAGGTATGATAGTGCAAGCCCATATTTCTTTCTACTTGGAAAGGTTGGGGTTGGTAGATTGCTTCAGTTCTGAAGTTCTGAGGTTCAGAAGGGCTAACACTGATCCACAAACCATACTAAGCCTTAAGAGAAGAAATTCCCAACTATCAACAGCCATATAAAAGAAAAGCCTAAATAACAAAAAAATAGAGAAATACAAATTAAGGCAATTTGGAGAATTCATACTCATCCAATCAGCAAAAATAATAAGAGAGAAAAATGGGAAATGTTGGAGATGCCATGGGAAGGCTGTGCTGTTGGTGTAATTGTAAAGTGTAAATATTCTAGAAAACAAACTGGAACTATGTCCAAAATATCACATATATGCCAAATTCATACTATAAATGGGTCAAAGAGGGAAAGGATCTCTCTCTCTCTCTCTCTCTCTCTCTGTGTATATATATATATATATATTTATTTATTTATTTATGGTGGCATTTTTTTGTTGCAGCAAAGAACTGAAAACAAAGTGGGGATAGGAGTAGGTTTGAGAAATATCCCAATAAATTGAGGTTTTGAATGTAATGGAATTTGCTTTTTTTTTTTTTTTTTTTTTTTTAAGATAAAATGAAGAATTCAGAGCCATTTGGGAAGACTTAAATGAACTGATATAGAATGATAAAATGAGAGGGGCAATGAAAATAATAGTGATAATAAAAATGAGTCAATCCAGAGAAGTACCAGCAAGGTTTGTTGTTGCCTGAAAAAAAGATGCCCAGGTTTTATAACCCAGTCTTTTCTCTCTCTCTTCAGCTAGCACATTTTTGTTGATATTTTCCAATCTAAAGCTCTAAGCTTTATCTCTGCCTTATTTCCAACTGTCTAGATACCATTTCTCTTTAGATAGTCTGCTCTCACTTTCAAATCAATGGTTTAACCTTGACCAATTTAATTTCTAACTACTTTGCCTTACTTATCCAACTTTATTTTCTGGTATTTCCCCAAACTAACCCTATGATTATTTTTAATTTCTTTGCTTTAGCTTATGTTTTTCCAGAGCCTGGAATGATCATCTTTCCTCTTTTTACATCCTATATATTGATGGAATATTATAATTTTTATTGGAAGGACCTAAAAAACAACTCATATGTAATATTCTCTACAACAAAGCTTCTTAAACTGTGAGTAGAGATCCCATATGAGATCATGTAACTAAATGTGTGGGTTGCAACATTATGATTTATTATCAGTAAATGCTTGATTTGAATAACCATTTTACATTCCTATAAATTTGGGGTTGAATAAAAATTTCTAGGCCCAAAAGGGGTTATAAGTGGAAAAAACTTAAGAACAACTCTAACAAATGGTATTTGGTCTGAAAGAGTTCTAGAGATGAGGCACCTGATGCTGTTTGAGAAAGCCCATTAAATTTTTGTTGTGGGATTTGAGTTTTTGATATTACATGTATCATTGCTATACATATTTTTGTTCAAATAATCTTTCTCCTTCATCTCCTTTTAGAATTATTTCCTTTAACTATAATTGCAATCTTGAAGAGTTCCATTTTAATGTTGGTATAGTGGTAGGAAGATTATGTTGTAGTTATACTATGGAGTTTGGACTTCTATCCTGAAGATACTGGGAATTTTTCAACTGAGAAATCCTTAGATTTTTCTGGGAGACTAATTTCTACTGTGAGAAATACTGAAAAGTTGAGTTTCTACAGTGTTGTAAGCTTTGAGGTAGTTTAGGGTACCACTGACCAAGAGGTTTTCAGAATGTGAGAGGTTAAGGAAGATTAAAATTCTGTGGAACAATTAAGTGATCAATAGAAGTCTTGAGCAAACAAAGAATAGAGTAGCTGGGAAGGAGCAGATAGATTCAGTCAATCAGAAAGAGTCTTGAGGTTTTGAGAAAAACACAAACTTAATAGCTGATCCAGCCCAAACTAGTTGGGCTGATTTAACCAAATCATTATTATCTATAGTTGAATATTATATATATATATATACATATATATAGTTGAATATTAAACAACACACTTCGTAGGAGTTTTCTGCCATTTTTGAACATGGGATGTATGACAGAAAAGGGGGAACATTTTTATGCATATTTAGGGAAAATATAGTGGGTGTATCAGAAAGATTGTAACCTGGAAGAGAACGGACCAATTTGGTCTCTGAATGGAGGGACTGTACCAAACTAATAAGTATAAAGCTGCTCCCTTACCTGTGCTCAACCATTCCTCTTCCCAAAGAATAAACAGCTTTTGGCCAAAATTGTTAAGATGATTCCTTAAGATTTTTTTAAAAATAAATTTTCCTGGTATCTGATTTTCAATGTATAGTGTATTTCTAACACTACCTTCATGGTCAGTTTGACTGGAGGTCCATAAACCAAGAAACAAGACTAGAAAGTGTAATTAGTACTATCTCTTGGACAGTTGCCAGATAGCTACAGCAACTTCACACAACAAAGAGAAATAAAACTGTTCTGTTTTTATATAGCCTTAGGGTAGGTGGCAAAAAAAATTTATCAGGTGAAGCTGCTCAGCTACTTTCCATATTCATGAAGTTGAGTAATAGGGACTGAATGTATGGAGAATGTTTAGCTTTGTTTGTGTAACTTGTTAAATTCTGTGTTAAGTATTACCCAAGAATCGGATTAGAATTTCCAGTAGATAATCTCATCTGACCTTACTGTTGGGACTGGAGATTTCTAATAGTCTCATTCAAATGTCTTGATGGGAGGTCCCTCTGAAATGGATGCAGAATAAAATGCAGACTAAAGGGTCTGTTCTGATTTGAACATGACCTTTTCTTTGACCTCTAAGGTTATTATTTCTGGGGAGATTTTATCCCAAACTCATAGCATACAGATTGTATCCATTACTTCTATAGTCATGGGGAGGAGTTCCTTTTGATAATAATCCAATGAAAACAATATTTCATGAAGATTAATATGGGAGCAACATGAACTAGAGAGACCATTTTTTTTTTTTTTTTTACTATTTGTAGTTTATTTATTTATATATTTTTTTCACAGTACATATGCGTGAGTAATTTTTTTTTTTTATAATATTATCCCTTGTATGCATTTTTCCAAATTATCCCCTCCCTCCCTCTACTCCCTCCCCTTGATGACAGGCAATCCCATACATTTTACATATGTTACAATATAACCTAGATACAGTATATGTGTGTAAATCTCATTTTCTTGTTGCACATTAAGTATTAGATTCCGAAGGTATAAGTAACCTGGGTAGATAGACAGGAGTGCTAACAATTTACATTCACTTCCCAGTGTTCCTTCTCTGGGTGTAGTTATTTCTGTCCATCATTGATCAACTGGAAGTGAGTTGGATCTTCTTTATGTTGAAGATATCCACTTCCATCAGAATACATCTTCATTCAACATTGAAGTGTACAGAGATCTTCTGGTTCTATTCATTTCACTCAGCATCAGTTGATGTAAATCTTAGAGAGACCATTTTTACAATGTATTATCTAAATATGTTTTGCAGAGCCAAGGGAGTAATTCTGAACAGGACAAATCAAGAGAGAAATGTTACAGGAGGCTTTGTATCAAATACAAATAATTGATAATTAAAACAAAAACAAAAAAAAGATTCAGAGCACAAGGAAAAGGAATAAGGATAACAACTGCTGAAATGAGGTAGTGCTTGAACATGAATAAAGAGTTCTGATTATGTCAAAACAGTACAGAAATATTTGAGGGGAAGAGTCACTTTTTGATAATAAATCTACAGTAATTAACATCAATTGAATTATATACATTACTTTTCAGAGTGTGAAATCATATCAATAAGATCGACAAGGGTAAAATTGTAGCAATGTGTTTCTTTCTAATTGAGTTTAGAATTGAGATTTATTTTACTGGTAAATTAAATGAAATTGACTATTCAATCAAGTAAGACTAAATATAGTCAACAGTGGCCTTAAGTAATAGCTCCAGTGCTGCTCAATGCTACAATGCAATCTGGGGAGCTTGAGCAAAAGTAATGTCTCCACTTTGGGCCTCTTCTTGGTAGTTACAATTGAATTCTTGGTTCCAAGTTAAATTCACAGATCCTGTGCTAAGCCCTGGGGGTACAAAAAGGAGGCAATAGACAGTCCCACCTTTAAGAAATTTACAGTCTAATAGAAGAGTTTATCATCTATGTTGTAACTGTAGTTTGGGCCTGTAGTGGAAGGAGGATGGGGTTGGAAGGAGAGGATTTGAGTGGCTGAGTGTCACTGCTCTTGGCCGCCATTTTCTAATCTATTAAATGAAGTGTTATATAATGCTCTAGTACAGGCTCTCTATAACCTTGAGTTTGACCTCTCATCACCTCACTTTTACAAGCTTAAAGCTTTGGCTAAATACTTTTCATTTTTTAAAAATAGTTTTTATTTACCAGATATATGCATGGGTAATTTTACAGCACTGACAATTGCCAAACGTTTTGTTCTAATTTTTCTCCTTCCCCCCCCCCCCAGGTTGACCAATACATGTTAAATATATTAAAGTATAAATTAAATACAATTTATGTATACATGTCCCAACAGTTGTTTTGCTGTACAAAAAGAATACTTTCCATTTTTGAAAAACCTATGACACCAAAATGTTTCCTAGTTAACTTGCATACACCTATTGCCAAATATGCCAGGCATCCCCATCACCACCTTTATTTATTTTTTTTGAGAATTATGTATTATAACTGATTTTCTTTGTAGTCCTATAGATTTTATGCATTTAAAAAAGCATTCGCCAGAGAATTGGTCAATTTTCCTTCACCAGACAATCAAATGGGGTTCACTATACACATAAAAAATTAATAGTGTCCGGATCAAGTCGAGTGCAGAAGTAAATAAGGTCAGGCATATTTCCCTGACTCTAGAAGGTCAATGTAACTGCTAAAAAAAAAAAAAAAAAAAAAAAAAAAAAAAAAAGAAAGAAACCTTTGGTGGTGTTAAGAATTCAGTTGCACGTCTGGACAGTCTGGTGCCAGCCAGTCAGGTGGGTGAATCAGTCTGGGTCTCTGACAAAGCAAGGGCAAATTTCCCTGACTCTAGAAGGTCAGTGCAACTTCTAAAAAAAAAAAAAAAAAAAAAAAAAAAAAAAAAAAAAAAGATAACTTTTTTGGGGATAAAAATTTACTTGGATGTCCAGGCTAGCCAGGTAGGTGAAACAGAGGAGTCAGCTGGTATGATTCTGGTTACTCTACAAAGCACCCTTTGAACTACTTTGCAAGGGCACCGTCGGACTCCGGCCCCAGGCCGGATCTCATGGGCACTCATCCACATACTTCGTGGGTCACCCGGGCTTCTAATTTGGCTGTCTCCGGATCCTGCACGCGCTTGCAGGGAATCGGGCAACACTATAACTCCACGCGTCTCTTCCCCCCCTCCCCGCTCCCCGGGAATCGCCTACGGGCGCGAGCCCCCGCCCCTCTCCTCCCTACCCCTCCTTTTCCTCCTCCCCCAGCGGGAAGGAGGTGGGGAGGAGGAGCCCCCCCCCCCGGCTGCCTATCCCTCCTTGTGATTGGCCGATGCCCAGGCGCTCCCCATCTCCGCCCCCTTTGCCCGAGGTTAGAGGTCAGCTCGGGGAGCCGTCCCAAAGTAGCGGCCATGGCGGGACTGTGTGCTAGGGCTGTGGCTTTGGAAGCTGCGGGGCGGCGGAGCTGGCAATTCCCGCAGCTGTTCGTGCGGAGTGCTGCGTTGTGGACCCCGAAGGTGAGGAGCGGCGGGGCCTTCCTTCGGCTTTTGGGCTTTGCCATCCTGCTTCCGGGCTCTTAGCACCCTGGCGGGGGGTGGGGTGGATAGGGGGGTCTGGTCCTTCCTCCTCCACCAGGGTTCCCCTCCTCTCTCCTCCCCGCCCCTCCGGCTAACTTTGTCCCCCTACGAGACCCTTATAGATCTGACGTCGCCCCTCCCCGCCCCCTCTCCTTGTTTTTGCTGCTGGGATGTGGGAAGACGGGTGCCAGCCCACTTTACCCCTCTGGTGTTTGCACAAAAGACACGTGTGTGCGTGTGTATGTGTATATATGTGCGCGCTCGTGCCTTCACCTTATTGCCGCTGCTCCCATAGAGGTTCATGCTTGAGGGGCCGAGAGAAGGAATTGCAGAGGTGGCATTTACCTTGGCAAACCTTACACCTGGCATGCAGTGCCACTGAAAGTAACTTCTTGGGTTTCTTTTACACTTTCCAATGTTGTGTCGTTATGGTGCAGCCCAAGTGGGGTATTTTCTCCGGATTAGTTTGAGTCCTTGTTAGGTTTTCATTTCCATTTAAAGCCATTGCACCTTTTAATGTCGAATAGGTGAGGTAAAATAGGTGACGAAGGCTTTTGGAAAATGTGTACTGTCTTGATTCAAGTACCATTGATAAAGCCAACTTGGATTGTTTCCAATTCCAGGGCATATATTGAGAGGTGTTTTTTTTGTTTTTTTGTTTTTTTCCTTTTTTCAATCATTTCCCCCCTCTAGTATTAATGGCCAGTTTGAAGTTTCTGGTTAGGGTGCTAGACGTTCTAGATTTAAGCTTAAGAATGTTGTCATAGGTTTCTTTGCAGTCTTAAGAGTTTGATTTTTGATAGGTTTTTTTTTTTTTAAATAAAAAGAAATGAAACCTTTTTATTGAGTCGGTGGTGAATTTAAACATACACTGCATTAACATAAATAAAGGGTCCAGAAAAGGAGGCTTAATTGTTTTACTATATACACAATTATCTGCTTACATCTGAAGTATTATGCAGGGTTTGCAGTGCTAAATTTTAGAGGAATGCTAATAAAATTGGAGTGTCTAGAGTCTAAAGAAGACCTGTGGGACAGTGAGGAGTCTGGGAATCATGTCATAAGGAATTAGTCAAGGAACTAGGGCAATTTTAAGATGGAAAAAGAAGGAAAGATGGAAGGAGGAGCTTATAGTTTTCTTCAAGTATTTTAAGGACTGAATATTTGAAGGTAGTAGAATAATTTTATTTGTTCTTTGTCTCATTGAGCAGAACTGCAAATAGAATAGAACTCAAGAGCTGCCCAAAACCAGAAAATATTCTTGGTTAGGGACAGGTGACCTTTAAGATGTTTTCCAAGATAGATTCTGAATTGGTGAAATATATTCTAAGAATTAACTCCAAAATTAACATGTTTTTAGTAAGATCCGCCAGTCATGGAACATTTATTGAGCATCTGCTGGGAGCCAGATCCTGTAGTAAGCCCTAGGGATACAAAAGAGACAAAAATTAGTGCTTGCTCTTGCATTAATTGCTTACAGTCTAACCTGAGGGGTACAAACAAGCTATACTGTATAAATAGGAATTGATTAGGAGAGGTAAAGGACTTTTAGGAAGGGAGGGAAGTCACTAGGTGAAGGTGCGGTAAAAGAACTTTCTAGGCATGGTTTACAGCCAGAGAAAATGCCTGGAGCTGAGATAGAGTATCATGCAACAACAGCCAGTGATAATAATTACTTTGGCTGGGAGTTAGGTACAAAAAGACTGTAAAGAGGGGCAGCTAGGTGGCGCAGTGGATAGAGCACCAGCCTTGAATTCAGGAGGATCCTAGTTCAAATCGGACCTCAGACACTTAACACTTCCTAGCTGTGTGACCCTGGGCAAGTCACTTATCCCCAGCCTCAGGGGAAGGAAAAAAAAAAAAGATTGTAAAGATAGGAGGGGCCATAGCCCTATGGCTTTGAATGCCAAATGACATTTTGTATTTGAGTTTTGATTCTGGAATTAATTGTGTGAAGAATAGAGAGGGAGAATAGAAGAAGGCCTAGGTTAAAACCCTGTTTGTTTGTTTTTCCTTTATTTAAACCCTCTTTTTCAAAGGATTTGACAAATTGTGAAGAGATCAGTGTATTTTACATAATGCCAAAATAAAAAACAAAGCCCTACAAATATCAAAAGATTAAATACATAATAGAACTGGAATATAGAAAATTTGGATTAATATTTTGAGATCTAAATTGAAAACTTATTTATGTGTTCTAATGAATTATAAAACTCTAGTTGTTAAACTGTGACAATGTGCAGTGTAATGACAAATTAGCTGTTAGATAACAGCTGTTTAGATCCTGGAAGAAAGTCAGAAAAGTCTCCTGTACTCCTGTGGGACTCATGGATATCGAA